>NW_018241851.1:13092-18732 GCF_001263595.1 Phalaenopsis equestris
GACTCCATTAGAGCCCTATATTACTTGAGCAAGACGTATACTTGCGTTGACAAATTCAACTTTGACATTATTGAATATTATATTTATACATCTTTATTAAATCAAACACATATATATAAAGTCACAGTCAAGATTTTGACACCGTTGCTGGAATTTAAATCTTCTAGTAGAGTCATCAAATTCTTGTAATTGTCGATTCACAAAAAGAAAAAGGTCGGTCAATAAGCATTAAGTAGGGGATCAGTACCCTTTGTAGAGCTTACAACTACTGGTTAGGGTACTACCTCAAGAACTATTTCTAATCCAGTATGGAGACAAGTCTATGACGTGTGAGTGTTGCAGGCTATTTCATTGTAATGTCTCCCAATCAAACATTTTGGTGTCACTGTTAGCTTTACTACTCGAGTTCAAGTCCCTCGAGTGTTGACTAGGCATTGAGGTGCATGAACTCCTTGACTTTCCCTAGTGTTATTAAACTCTGAGGTTAAACATTCAGTTTGCCAACTCACATTTTTATTATTTTTAAGGAAAAAAATTAAACATTTTTTAGAATGAAACTATCTTTTCTACTATCTGACATATGATGATATAAGAAATTGCTAAGAAAAAAATTGATTCAGATCATCTCTGTTCCATGTCCGAGAAACCCTCTTGCAAGTATAATTTTATAGCTTTTAGGCTCTAAGGGAGACCAATTGGTTGATGATGAATGGGCCAGTCAAAGTTTGGTCAAGTTTGCTGACTAAATGTCCATGAGCAATGGGATCGACCTTCTTAAGAACAAGGTACTCATGTGCAAAAGTCTACTCTAAAACATGTTTATTGTAATAGTGAGTGGTGAGTCTCTTGCATTTTTTCTATCGATGAGCTGAATCCATCTGTATTTCTTTTGTGAGATCAAACACAAGAATTGCCTCTTCACAATCAGCTTCCTATCAGTCTTCTTGATTCTCCTCATCAAAAGTTGAAGCCATCACTACCCGATGGCTATATGATTGTATTCAACTGACAGCATTGCCACCATTTAATAGTACAACATGAATGGATTTTACTAATTGATGGCATCACTTGGGTCACTCAGAGGACCGAAAGGAGGACTTTCCCCAATTTCCTTTTGTTCATTCTATCTTTTTCCTTAGCAAATTAATGATTATCTTATTGAAGGGTTCTGGTTGCTCATTAGCCTAATGATGATGAGCTGGTGTAAATTTTAGGTTCATCCCCCAATTTTGACAAAATTATTTCACTGCTTAGTATGTAAATTGAGTCCCTTTTTCAAGAATGAGAACGAGCAAAAACCAATATAGATAGATGAGGCCTACCGTGATGAAGTTCAAGAGGGCCTCCACTGTTATTCGGGTGACTGCCTTCACTTTGATCCACTTTAGGAAGCAATCCATGGTGACCCAAAAAAGTTTGTGCTGGCCCTTTAACTATGAGAATGACCCAAGAATATAGAGTCCCCAGATGGTGAAGGCTAATGCTTGATGGTCGAATGCAATTTGTGGGTTGGTTGGTGTTGTAATGGTGCATACTTCTAGCATTCTTTGCACCTCTTTAAGAATTATTCCTCATATTTCCAAAGCATTGTCTAAAAGTGTCTTCTTCCTTGAATTTTTTATGCTATGATCTTTCCTAAAAAAATGACTCCTTCACTCTCCAGAGTGTACCTCCGGAGGATGCCTTCTATTTCACTCTCACTAATACACCTCAAGTGAAGTTAAGTTATTAACTTTCAAAAGAGATTCCACTTGATTAAAAGATATTGGGTTGCCTTGCACTTAAACCTTCTAAGGTTAATTATTTCTTTAGCAATTTAACCTGTCTCCAGAAAGTGGATGCAAGGATCCATTCAGCTGCTCATCCCTTCATTCTCCACCTCCATCAGCTTAATTTCTTCAATTTTTAGTTACAATAGCCTTTGAGGCATTCCCTCTGCAATGCGAATGCACTTGGATAGGAGATCAGCTCCCTGATTATCTTCTCTTGTGATATATTCAATTCTAAAATTGACAAACTATAAGATCTCTATTTTGGCTTTGTTGATGTTTTTGGCCATCATAACATCTCTAACCTTGAATTCTCTGTTTGCTTGATTTACTACTAATTGAGAGTTTGATTTTATGTAGAGATATTAGGCAACCATCACATAGGTTAGATGTGGGTCTGCGATCATGGCTTTGTACTCCACCTGATTATTGGTAACTTCAAAATTAATGACAACTAAGTAGCAAAGATGTTCTCTAGTCAAACTGCTAAGAGCAAGTTTGATTTTGATCCCCATCTGGTTTGAGGCTCCATTAATGTACAAGACCCATTTTTGGTTGTTAGTCGCGGCTCCTTCACTCGGCTCGCAGGACTCAAAGAAGCCTGCCAGAAGCTTATCAATGCTTGCACTTTTATATTTGTTTTAGGGATATAGAAGATATTGAACTCATTTAGTTCCACTTCCAAAATGAGGAGTCAATTAGAATGCTCCAACCAAGTGATAATAAACTTCAGTAGATGCTCAGTGATGACCCAGATGAGATGAGTTTGTAAGTATGATCGAAGCGTGTAAGCAGAAATGATAAAAAATAAATGTTAGTTTCTCTATGATTGGATATCTATGTTTAGCGACCCTGAGAACTTGACTGTTGTAGTAGATTGAGAACTATTTTCCTAAATCCTCTCAAACTAGCATTTAGTTGATTGTCATGGATCCAACTCCCATGTATAAAGAGTGTTCTTCATTTCACTTTCAAATTTTGAAGTATTGGCAATGATACCAAGGAGTCTTTCAACTTCATGAATGCCTTCTCAAATTCATGCCATTATTCAAAGTTCTTCACCTTCCCGAGTGTTTTGAAAAATGTTGTGCATTTGTCGCACAACTCTAAAAGGAACTGAATTAAGCATGTTATGCAATCAGTTAACTTTTGGACTTCTTCTGTGCCTCAGGGAGATGGCATCTTTAACAATGTCTGTACATTTTCTGAGTTGGCTTTTTTCTCTCTAGGATTAAGAGGTAGCTGAGAAACTTGACAATTTAAATCTCTGAAGGTACATTTTAGTGGATTTAGTCTCAAGTTAAATATTTGGAGGGTTTCAAATATTTTTTAAAGTCTTCTTATGTGTTGTTTGGCTGATTGAATTTTAACCAACACATCATCCACATAAACTTCAAAATTTTTTTCTTTTTTCTTAAAGAAAATTACATCAATAAGATGCTGATAGGTAGCCCCAACATTTTTAAGCCCAAAAGATATTACATTATAATAGTACAAAACCTCACTAGTTTTTCTTTTTTTCTTAGAGAAAATTATGTCAATAAGATGATGGTAGGTAGCCCCAACATAGTTAACCTAAAGGATATTATATTATAATAGTACAAACCCTCAATAGTGATAAAGGCTATCTTATCTGTATTAGTCGAGTGCATCATTATATGGTGATGGTTGAAAAAAGTATCTAGGAAGCTTATTACAGTGTGAACGACTGCTAATTCCATGAATTCTTTGATCCTTGGTAATGGATATCTATCTTTTGGGTAGGAAACATTCTAGTTGGTGAAGTCCACACACATTCTCCACTTATCATTTACCTTCAACATCCAAACTATATTGGAGACCCATGTCGAGTATTGCACTTACTAGATGTAGCCTACCTCCTTCAGCTTCTAAACCACCTCCCAAATGGGTTTCATTAGAGTCATCACCGAGGAACTGATCTTCTACTTCATTGGTAGAGCAACTAGATTCATGTTTAGCCAATTACAAGCGACAAGGAGCGGGATCCCTGAAATCTTTGTTGCCAACCAAGCTAAGACATTCTTAAGCTCCTTGATGGTTTGGACCAGTGTGTCTTTAGTCCCTAAATAAAAATTTTTACTTATTAGAAAAAAAATCTAATCTCTTGATCGGTACTAAGTACTTTGATGGTGGTGTCACTGGTCTTAAGACCCTCTTGATGTATGTTCTGAAGGTTGAGTGGCTCCTACTCCACGCTCTCAAATGCCTCAAGGTAGTAGGTTCAGTATAATTCCAAGTTTCCTCAAATGGTAATGATCATATGTAGTGCTAGGAAAATTTACTGCAATGTGGTATGTAGAGACTACAACCTTATAATCATTCAGAAAAGAGTGACAGAAGATCGCATTGTAAGCTAGTGGCGATTCCACCAACAATAAGTCTTCCATGTATGAGAATTTCTTCTCATCATCTCCCCAAGTAACCAGTAGTGTGATTACTCCTACGACCACCTTTCTCTTTCTAGAGAAACCGTAAAGTGGGTCGGTCGGTGCTACCAATCGGTTGGCTTGAAGGTTCATTTTATCAAACATTAACTTAAACAAAATATTTAAAAAGCTATCAGTGTCAACCATAATACTGTCTATTTCACAATCGTTAATCATCTACTTTATGATAATGACATCACTATATGGGTTCCCCCTTGGGGATACGTCCGCATCAGTGAATGTGATGGTGGATGAGAGCTATGCTTTGGAGAGAAAGAAGCTATGCAAAGTTCTCCTGATCTAATTCTCTTCTAACTGGCTTGACGAAAGGATTCTCCAACTCCCCCAAAATGGCTGGCACTATCCTAATGATATGGATGGCATTTACCTGAACTAACTCATCTGTAATTTCCTCTACTGGAGCCTTCCTATGTCTCTGGGTCAGAGCTCTAGGCTCCATGAACTCCTTGAGCTTTTAGCTCTTATTAACTCCTTGACCAGGCTCTAGAGGTGTCTGCATTCCTCCGTATCATGACTATGGTTTCTATGATAGACACATCATTTCTTCATATCCCGAAGAAAAGCTCTGGCTCTCATTGGTGTTGCACGTTTGAAGTATTCTTTGTTTTGGACGACCTTTACAAACATCGCCATTTAAACTCTTAGCGAAGTGGCCTTTGACGCTTCTTGGTCATTCAACATCCACTTATAGTAACATGCCAACTATTGTTTAGTGCACCTCTTCTGACATGTTCTTTTGTTATTCTTGTTCGCTTCATGTTTTTTCAGGGTGGCCGGTTGTCTTTGTACTATGGCTGTGCAGAAGGATGTCAGGCTTCCATTGGCCTCCATCTATCATCTCTTGGGGCCCTCCTCTTCAAACGATCGGTGGTTGCTTTGCCCCAGTTAATTCAGGGGTGGAGTTGCATTCTTCAGCCAAAATATAATTGTTGACTAGCTCCTACAATTCAACTTATGGTCATTGGTTGCTAGAGATCCAAAGCGTAGTAGAATGGTCCCTCCTTCAGCCCTCGAGCTAAGGTAGTGTATTGCAAGCTTTAGATCCTACACTTGCAACATTTCCTTCTAGAATCCTGTGACAAATGAGTAGAGGCTTTCATTTTGTCTTTGCTTGATCTACAATATGATCTACAAACTCTTATGCAGCTTCTGAGTGCTAGCGAACTACACCACAAACATTCTCTTCAAAATGACAAATGAGGTGATTACTCGAACTGACAGTCTATTGAAGCATCTAAGGGCCGACTATCTTGGTATGGTGAAAAAGAGGCAACACTTCAGGTCGTTAGTGAAACACAACAAGCAGACGGTCGACTCAAAATAGTTGGTTGATCAGTCTGACGTTTGTAGGATTTGAGCCACAATTTCTTAAATTTTGTAAGGGTTCAATTTTATAGCTTTTA
>NW_018241851.1:18756-51359 GCF_001263595.1 Phalaenopsis equestris
TTCAGCAGCTGAAATCTATAAGAGAAAATGTATTGGCCGAGAGTTCAGCAACAAATTAGAGGCACAACAAAAAAAATTTCTGTTAAAATACTCCTAATAAAATACTAGCTGGCTACTTCCGGACGGCCTAAGCGGCTGTCTTGCAGCGCCGTATTCGACCGCCCTTTCTCCGAGACTCCGATTGCGCCGTTGATTTTTGCACTGGTCACACAGGTCTCCGTGACTGAAGTCGGAAGTCATGGGCGGCGGAAATGGAGGCAGGCGGAGGCCCGGCAAGGGTAACTCTACTCACGGCGGCACAGCAACCCGTGGTAAAGCCGTTGTCTCCGCTGACCTAACTTCTTTTATTCATCAAGGATCTACAACAAAAACTGGAAGTAGCACGAAGAACGAGTCCCACTTTCATGGGAAGGCTTTCAGATACACTTACCCTGAAGTTAGCGCGACTGTTGGTGCTGGCGAAGAGACCATCGTTGCTCCCTTCGTTGGTCGGGATTCTCAAGGCGATCAGTTGGTCGATGTTCCTTCCTATGAGTACGATAATTCAATCGTTGGCGGCGTGGGACTGGGGTATGTTGGTGAAGGAGTGGATGAGGGGGAAGCTATGGCTGTAAAATCCGACGAGGGAGATGAGATGGATTGCTTGGATTCCTATTCGACACCGGTGATTAAAAAAGACAGCTTTTTGATGATTGGAGGTGTGAGAGTTTACACTGAGGATACTTCGTCTTCAGAAGATGGAGAAGACGGAGTCGACGATGATGGCAAGAGTAGCGATTCATGTGCGGGAAGAATCTCTTGTTCGGATGAGTCAAACTCTTCTGACGCCGAAGAGCAAGATGATGATTCATCGGATGGTTCTTCATATGTGGATTCTGATTCTGATATTGACGACGAATTGGCAGAAGATTACTTGGAAGGCGTCGGAGGTAGTTTGGAGCTGCTTAACGCGCAGTGGCTGACGGCAGCTAGCTTGGATGAGTCTGCTAAGGATGGTTTGATAAGAAGTGATGGTAGGGCCAAAGAAGGAGGTGGGAGTAAGCTTGGGGCAAATGCTTTGATGAATGCCTCGATGGAATATGGCATGAAGAAGCCAAGTTCCAGGAAGGTTAAAGGTATAAGGCCTCGTCAATTTGGCTCGCCCATTGTGGACATTGATGTCTCAGGATTGGAAGACTTCTTGTTTGTGAAGGATTCTAGAACAGCTGCAGGGAGGGGGAAACATAAACGGCAGCTGTCTCAACTTTCTCGATCGTGGCCTGTTGAGGCTCGGAAAAGCAGAAAGTATGATAAATTTCCAGGTAATTTTAAAGCACAATTGTTTCTAGCATTGGAAAACGAAAGAAATTTCTCTGTTATTTTTTTTTTTTGCTAGAAATTTTATATTCTGAGGTTCTGCTAAGTGTTTGTGCTTTATTTATCCATCTTTTTAATAATCACAATTGTAAGAGATTTCCTGCCAGAAACATACATAGATCAACATCTTCGTAAGTATGCAGTGTTACCTTTATATGCTAGATGCAGTTAGCATTTTATTGCCTTATGATTTCTGTGAACATCACTTTCAGAAAAAGTATCGCCAAAACTAGCAGGGATAGCATTATTTTTAGTCAATAAACACTTTAAAAATTGTCTTTTTAAACATTTGAAAATGGATAGGAATGCACAGGCACCAATGGTCAGTTGATTCATTGTAAGTGTTCCAAAATGACTGGATATCGTTTCCTTATTTGAGTTTATGCTTTGTTTTTGTTGAAAATAATGGAGTTGAGTTTTTATTCTTGAAATTAACCTTAAAAAATATTAGAAGTGAATTTCAATCTAAAGTTTTTCTCTTTTTCATTTAATAGCAGTAGAATAATATTGAATAATTGCGATGATGACTTTTAACATATGATAATAAGAAATTGAAAAATTATTAGGAGGGTGGGTTAAAACAAGAAAACTGCATCCCAAATAAACTTAAGAATAAAATTCATTAGAATTGTGGTTGTTACAGAACAAATATATATCACTGCAATTCACTTTAATGTAGTCCACTTTCGTGACTAGATTCAAATACTTACAATTAGATGAATTGATCCAACATGCTTGTAGTTTTTTATCAATATAGCTTCACATTTTGCATTTCTAATTATCCTTAACTGAATCTTTAAATGTAGTTCTGTAGTTGGAGTTCATGCGGCTGTGAACTTCCATTGCCAACATCTAGTACTTTTTGTTGGTTGTAGGACAGTATCAATTTAAGATCAAACTCTTACGGGTAAATAGTAAATTTTACGAATCATCATTTGAAAAAGGGAAAATCTAAAACATTGAATACCATTGTCAAAAACCAAATATGAAATCATCAATGAATATGTATAAAATAAAAGAGAAGAAAGATTTAGTTGTGGAAAGGAAACGTTTCACAGATCATTTTCCTTAGAAACTACTATGTATTCATAGAAGAAACTAGTAAACCTCTTACTAAAAACGGGTTTTTGATGTAGAACATATTTATTTGTTGATTAATTTTATTTGATGAACCAAGTTTCTTGATGTTGTTGCTTTTATCATGTAATTGAAACCTGAATGAGGAGAATACCTATGAAACATGATCAGTTTTTCAATAAAGGTATTTCACAATTCAAGTGGCTGTGCTTGGTGAAGTGTTGGGTGCTAACACACCACATGAAGGGGGATTCATTGGGTTTTAAATATCACTTTTAGAGCTTTTACAAATTCTTTTGATTCACCTAAATTTTCAATCACAATGGACCTAATCATTTAACAATTTGCAACTACACATAAAATCTATGAAGTGAGCCATAGATATTATACAAACTAGGGAGTGATCTAAGCTTTAAGCACAATATTGCAATTCGCCTCAATCAAACTTGCACATGCACATGTAACTATCGGAATCATATCATAAGCTTGATTGTAAAGAACAAATAAGTAAAAGGGTAAACAAAGAAAAATCAAGGATTTTATTTGGTTTGGCTCCAATCGTCTACATTTATTTTCTAATCACCTTTTTCTTAGAAATTCCGCTAACCCTCCTTATCGTCTAGTAGACCATGATGTCTTTGTAAAGTCCACACTCTTCTACACACTCGGGTTATAACCACTCGTATTTATCTATTTGAGTTAGAATAATCCACTGTTTCATTATTTAAAAGGTAAATACTCCAAAATCTCTCTAGATTTTGGCAAATGCAAAGACAAATGGAGACGAGAAGTAACACACAATCCCTTGCAAGAATTTTGTTGAAAAAAAAAAAAAAGGATTGAGTGGAGTGAAAACTTTGATTGCAGTGGCCCAAGGAAGTGAATTGAATTAAAACTAGAAAACTGTCAAGTTAGTAGAACACTTGATCACATTTTCTCCCATTCCCGTAGTTAAAATGAGTGCCAAACATTTTTTTTTTCAAGAACTCGTGTCCATAAATGTGGATAATTTTCCCTTTACTCAAATCCCAAAATTTCATGTACATGTCAAACTAACCATTGTTTAAACTAGATATTACTATTCCTATAATGGTTTGCACGTTGTGATGTTTTACACATCAGTCAGTGATGTGTTGTTGCACATGAGTCTTGATGTATGTGCTCCAAAAAGCTACATTTTTTAAAAAAATTATGAAAAATTTGTTTTATGCTTAAAAAATATCAAATATTGTTAAGGAAGTATGCATTTTTTAATAAGAACTTGGATTTGTGAAGAATTTGTTGTGATATTTGAATTATAAATAATAACCAAACCTATTTAAACTTCTTTAGGATTGCTGAAAATAAACAATTTCCACAATTCAGGCTTTCAGTTGTCAATCAAAACATTAAAAATTTGAATACACTTTTGGAAGTCATAATTTTTGAAACACTAGCTATATGATAAATTACATAATTTCTCAAATGGCTTATACTCAAAAATCATATCTTTAATTGAAATAAAAAAGTTAAAATAGAATGACACGTCTCATCTTAATGTTGTGGTATGGTAAATGAGCGGTGGTGTGGCTATAGGATTTGCATAGGCAAGAGCTATGGTTCCTGCAACTTGTCATCTTCATGCTTGAATGATCCCATTGGTTGCACTGGTGGCTTCAAGTGCTTGGGTTTGATGCATTTTAATTCTTTTGGGAGGGTCATCTTGTGAAATTGAGAATTCTGAGGTTTGTGGCTTTACTACTATTAGGGCATGCATGTGTTGTTTGTTTGAATGCTAATGTTTTATTGATTTGGGAAGTTTAAATTGGGCTTGCAGCTGTTCTCATTGATTTATGATTTTAAAATTAAAATGGAAATTCTTTTATTCTTGAAAATTAATTTAAATTTGAATTAAGTTGATTCCGTATCAACTTTCTTTACTTGCTTAATTTATGAGGAGTTGATAAATGGTAGCCAGAGATGGGGAATTTAGAAATTTTGGACTTGAATAAAATTTCTATATTCAAATTTTCAATCCTGTGAGTACAGTTCATTTTAGTTCTATACAG
Organism: Phalaenopsis equestris; assembly: GCF_001263595.1. Classification (NCBI taxonomy): domain Eukaryota; kingdom Viridiplantae; phylum Streptophyta; class Magnoliopsida; order Asparagales; family Orchidaceae; genus Phalaenopsis; species Phalaenopsis equestris. Next base: position 23,238 of record NW_018241851.1, read on the forward strand.
TGTGATTATCTAGTTCTAGAAGAAGTCATCTTATTGTATTGATGCGAGGTCTGATTTTTTGTTAATGGATTAATTTGCTCCTGATTCATTGCCACCTAATTTGTTTTTGTGTCTAGTTTACTGCTTTTGCTTTTGTTAAAAAGTGTTATATGTTTGAAATTTAGTTTTGGAAAAATAGTTTATTTTCTTGCTGGTTTTATTTGTGTTCGAGTTCTTGTTAAAATTCTCAATTATTTTGTCCATTTCATGATTAGTTATTTTAAACTGTAGTATTGCTTGATTATATTTAAATAAAGAAAGCCATTGATTTAACTGATAACTTGTGTTGTGAATCCTCAATTTTTCCTGCATGAAATCATGCTACATCACATTAATTGCATCAGGAACCCTAATCGTTATTCATTCTATATTAATCTGATACAACAACTTATAATTTTATCATGTTGGTTAGATGCATTTTTGTTTGCTTGAAGCAAAATTGTTTAAATGCATCAATTGGGTATCATACCTAGTAGTGCATTATTCATCATCACTTGCTTGTATCAACAATTGGAGTTTCTATCTTTTCTCTTGGACAAGTTGGCGGACTCTTCTTGGTTGAATTGCTTAGGTGAGGATTTCTTCTCAATAAGCTATTTTGAAACCCTAGTTCCATTACCCCTTAGCCCCCTTCTTTCTTTCCTTCAAACTCATTTTTCTAATCTTCAACACCATAAGCTCTCTTCCTCTTTCGTCTATCCAATACTTAATGCCCTTATAAGGAGTTAACTAAATTTTGGCTTTCTCACTATACCCTAAAGCAACCCTCTTCCACAATCTTCCACTCCTTTCCTTCATTAGCTAAATCCTTATTCATCTATTCAAGCTTTCAGCCAACCCCCTGTAATCATCAAAACTGAGCCCATCCTCTATTCAATCCTACAAATAAAACAATTAACTTCATGTAGCCCTTGGCCTCATCACAGAGCCATATCCATACCCTAACGTAGTCTTACTTCCACGTCATAATGTAGTCTTGCAGCTTTTTATGTTTTTTAATTATTCCTTATTCAGTTTCATTTTCTTTGTAGGCAGAGGTGCTGCTCTAGTTTCCCTCCGAGCTATTTGAGAGGAATAATATAGTTTAGGGTTAATACACTCCCTAAACAAACACATTAACATTTTAACTTTTATCCTTAGTACTGCAAAAATTTTTGTAAATATTATTTTTTTGTTCAGGAGGGAAAAAGAAGCACGGTAAAGAACTCATTGCCATGAAACGTAGACAGCGTATGATCAATCGTGGTGTTGACCTAGAACAAATAAATAAGGTAAGGATATGTATTTTAATTTTCTAGACTTTGTGTTTTGGGTATTACATATGAATTGTTAATTTATGTCATCTTTACTCTTATTTTTTGTATTATTTAATAAGGGGCATGCAGAAATGTTCGAATTTTATACTATTACATAGTAATATGATCGTGGAAGCTTAAACTCTAAGCATTTCCATGTTCATATTTCTATAAATTTATTGTTGATATGCTCAATCTTATTTAGGAACACAATCTACCATTTGCCATCTGTATTTTTGTTTTATTCGTAGTAGCGACAAATATATTTGTCTGTTGTTTAAGCTTAAGGCCCACATATGCGTTGTACTAAACTATTTCCATATAGCAGGAGGTTGATTCCTGTAATATATAAAACCAAAACCAAATTATTCCACTAAAAAAACTTCATTTAATCACAAGCTTTCTTTGTTTCAATTATTTTTATGGTGCAATCTATGTTTAGCTGTAATAATTTAAGTGGAATGCATAAGCTTATATGACTGGGTTGGTTAAGATGAAATTTACTCGATTTCATTGTTTTCAATATCTAGGGGAGATAGTCTTGACCACAAATACTTGTTATTTTGAACTTTATTGTCTTCTTTCTGAACTTAGTGTTTCTTGCTTTTTTAATTTGCAGAAATTGAAAGAGATGGTTGTTAATGATATTGATGTGTTCTCATTTCAACCAATGCATTCCCGTGATTGCTCTCAGGTACATTTTTTATTTGTATGGTGTACATATAAGATTTGATAATTCAAAATGATGGGCTTTTAAAGTTAAAATAAGCCACGAGTTGGGCAAGAATTATGCAACATTACATAAGAGAAGTAAGACCTAGGTTTGAACTCATGTCTCAAACCAGTTTGATTGACCTAAACTAGCTTTTCTTTGGTTTTCAATCACAAATTAGCCCAAGATTACCTGCCAAATCCTATGTAATAGCTAGTTTTGGTGTATGAATTTTTTGTTTATGTGGAATTTGATATATTTATTGATTTGGCCAACTTGACCAATAATTCAAACAAAAACTCGAGTCCTCGCCCAGAAAGCTGGCCCAATTATTGGTCCAAGCTCGGCTAGAGGTTTCATGAGTCCTATTTGTTTCTGTTTCAACACTAATTTGGATTTGTTCAAAAAAATAATTGGCATTCAGCTGCCATTTTGAAATGGACAGTTGACTATCTTCTTTATGTTTGTTCATAGAAATGAATATTTTATTAATGTGGAAATTATTACTGAGAATTCCCATGATTGTGATAACGAGGAATTGTCGCTCATGCTTAGTTGATGCTTAGTTGAAGTGGCCTTTCTTGATGTAGATGACCAAGGAGAATGTTTACTGTGTAATTTTTAAACATTTCTCGTATGTAGATGGACATGTCAAATGATTCCCGTGATTGTGATATTGAGGAATGGTAACTCTTGCATACCTAGAGAAGTCTTGTTGCAAATTAATCCTGATATAAATGATGAAGAAGACTAGTTTCTATTATATATTTTTCATACTTTTCTTAGATAGAGACGGATATGTCAGTATGACATAAATTAATGGGCTAATGCTTCTCTAAGATGGTTATTAAACGTGTTCATCATATGCCTTTGGGGTGTAGAACAATAAAATCAGCTTATTTTCACAATTTTATATTGTGTTTCATCAATCTCTGATTTTATTAGACAATTTATAATTAATCATGGCACCTATCTTTGTAAGGAGATCATGTGTTAGGGTTTTGATAATTTCAATTGATAATAAAATATTAAGGTTTGCCTAACCTAGCTGTATGCTATCATTGTCTTTTGGTCTTCATCTCTCTTGGCCCCAAACTTTAATTATGTATTCTCCTTCCCTCTCCTACTCTGTATCTTTCATTGTCAAACTATCTTTGTCCATCCACTCTCATATTTGCTGTTATAACACAACATGGCTCCATCGATCAAACATCACTTACTATAGCTTTTTGGAGCGCTCTTGTTCGTGTGCCTCCCATAAGCTATCCTGATCTTGTTTGTGCAACTAGCTCATTGGGCCTCACCTATGACTCTCGTTACCCTGACAGCTGTCTTATCCTATTAATATCCTCCAGCCTGTTCATAGAACACATCTTTTTCATGCTCAACAAATCCTTCGATCTTAATCGCATCGACAACACTTATTTTTGACAGATTCTGACCACTCTAGCATTTCACGACCACAGTGCCATGTTGTCGATAACGTGGTGCCACTCTAGCATTTCACGACCACAGTGCCATGTTGTTGATAACGTGGTTGTTGACCTCATTTTTAGTGAGGTCTAGTCTTATCATGCTACTCAACTTGAGGGTCCCGATGCTCCTATTTAGCTGCTATCTTAGTTGTTGATCTCAATTTTATTAAAAGAGAGCTAGGTGTTCGGGAAGTCACCTTTGTGATGCAAAATTTTTTATAAATTTTTAAGTTATATGCAATCATAATATGAGGCATAGAGGATAAATTTAATCATGAAAAAGAAATTATAGGTAATGGTGAAGATGAAATAGATGGTGGTGCACATTAGATTTTCCTTAAATTATGGATGGTAGTTTGTTTTAAGTTATCTATATGATAAATTTTTGCCATTTTGTATCGGAGTATCACAAAATTTGGAAAGGCATTTTGTTGCCTGCTACATTTTAATACTTTATCTTGTCATACTTTTCAGATAGCATTACTCATTATTAAAATATATGAAACTTTTTAGCACATCACTTTGCTCAGCTAATGATTTTGGTTGGCGCATGGCACTTTGGGTCATGTCGAGTTGAGAGCTCCTAGTTCCTTTAAGAACATTGTTCCTCTAGCTTAGCCACAGTGCTTAACTCATGTTAGGTGCGACTTGCTTTTGAACATTGGAAGCAAACATTCCTCTTACAAGCTATTCACTTTTATTTTCATCATTTTTTATTTGATCAAAACATGCTCTCATCTTGGCATCATATTATGATTTTATTAGGCTCTTAACTCTTGATTTAAAGCTTTGTGAATTTATTCAACTATTACCATGCATCAAAGTATCTGAGGATATTGAATTGTTGTAGATTTAGACCTGATTTATTGCAAATGAATCATAAATATTATACATTGCCTCTGGAATTACTCAAATTTACATATTCATTATGGAATTTTTATCATTATTTTGTTGATATGTTTCATATAGATCACAAGCATCTACTAAGAGAAGTTATATTTGTGATATGATTTAAATTTGCCTAAGATATTATTATTTGAGAAATTATTAATTGCAAGTTCTAGATGATGAGATTCAAGACATACAATTATCTTGTTGATTTTGCTAATAGTTTGAAATCTTACCAGTATTATTATGATGCTTTCTTCTAGGTTTTTGGTGCACTACAATTAAAAATCCACTGTCAATTGTATATAATTTTGTTCTCTCAAAATTATGTCATATTACCATCAACATTATTATTATTTTGATTAGCATGCTTCACTCATATTTTTGGGTCCAAGCCAGCATTTGCGAAACACGAAAGAAACATGTTTGTTGTATCACATAGCTTGTTCAATTAATACAAGAGATTTTTCCACAATTACAAATCCAAGCAAAAATACAACAACCATCGGACCATTTAAAATTATGGATTGCACCAATTGAGGATGCATATGGAAATGATCATGAGTCTGTACCTAAGCTATAAAATAATGATGATGAACTGTATCTTGAGGAAGTAGTTGCATTAATTTGATAGGAAAGAGATGAACTTTGACAAAGATTAATATATTACTAGCTAACAATTGCTGAAAAAACCGTAAGATTCAAGATAACAATTGCACAACTTGACATAGCTCTAAATATATTAGCCATATTTATATCCCACAATAATAATTAATAAATGATTAAATTGCCCCATTTTTAGTCGTACGTCTAACACAAGTCTTTAAACTATTTTGGCAGGCTAGACGGCGACTCATTGGAGCACTAGACATCGATTTAACATTGCTCTCATCCAAAAATGACATTTTCCTCAAGGTGTAAGAGGAAACTCATGTTAGATCAAGTCATATGGCCCCCACTCATAAATTGACTTGATTCTGGCTCTCGCGTCAGCACTTGATTGAAATAAGTGATGGTCGTTCACATTGCATGAGGACTACGCCTAATCTATAGCCTGAAGCATCCGTCTTTATCCTGAAATTTTGGCTGAAACTGGGTAACGCTAACATTGTACACTATCATGGCCTTTTTTGACTTCTCAAAAGTCCGGGCCGTCGTCTTCCTCCATTGAAATTTATCATTCTTTAATTTCTCAGTCAATGACCACACAATCAAATTGTAACTCTTCAAGAACTTTCAGTAGTATCCTGTAAGTCCCAGAATCCTCTCAATGTCTAGTCTTAGGTAGTTTCTACTTCAACATGGCCACCACCTTTGATGGATCCGCTGACAACAAGATTTTGCACAAACTAGGGTCGCCGCAAAGCACCCCATATTGTCTCTATTGTCAGGAGTTTCCAATTCATCTCTATCTCCCCTTATGATTGCAATCATTTCATATCCAATATTATGTCAGTGCTTCTTAAAATCTTTCATCGCCTGAATACCTTGTAGTATTATAATCACCTCTTTACAAATTCCTCTGCTCTTCTCCACCTATCCCATCCATCATGACTCTAAGACTTTTCATGCCAACCATCCCAAGCCCCAATTGCTTCACTACTTGAGTAGAGATGAAGTTTTGGGTGGCCCCATTATCTATCAACACTACTACGGCTTGCTTTCCAATTTGTCTTTGAAGTTTTATTGTGATTCAGTGTTAACCTCACCACCGAGTTCAATGAGACTAGTGCCACATCCAAGATTGGGGGTTCCTCGCCTTCCACCACAAAATCCTCTTTCTTCCTCCTACGTCTCCCTATCATACATTGTGGAAGCCTATACTGTCCGATCTTTGTAGCGGTGTCCTAGTGCAAGCTTCTCATCACACCGAAAACATAACCCCTAACTCATTTCTTCTGAATCTCAACCTTTGTTAGACGTTTAAATGTCGTCTCGGTCGTGGTCCATTATTCTTGTCTCGTGGAGCCTTCCTCTAGACTTCCACTGTTCAAATTTTTAGCATCATCGTGGTTGTAATATTTCAGCATGAAACTCCACTTATGCTGCTCCTATTAGCATGTTCCATTGCATTTTTATCTTCAACCAACTGTATTAATTCCATGGTTTCCCCCAATCCTCTCGGTTTTAGCAGACGAAGTGCTGCTTGAATCTTTGGCTTCAACCTTATCATGAAGTTTCCTTCCAACATTTATTCTAGTATTCATCTCAAACAACTGCATAATATCTCAAATTTTCCTCTATAATTCATGACTGTTCCTTCCTGGTCTAGTGCAAAAAATTGTTCATGTAAATTCCTTTTCCGTTTGATTTTGAAATGCTCCAACGATCGGTCCTTAAATTCTTCCCATGATCTAGTTGGCTGACGTTGTTCTCTTCATTGATACCACGCTAGAGCATTCTCTTTTAAACACAGGGCCGCCACCATCAATTTTTCTTCTTCTGTCAGTAGGGGTGTAAACGAGCCGAACACAAGAGAGCTCAGGCTAAGCTCGTGTTGCACTCGTTAAAAAATATCTTTGTTCATGCTTGACTCGTTTATATTTCGAATACAAAAAGTGTGTTCTTGTTCGGCTTGTTAACTTAACGAGCCAAACACAAGTTGTTCCTTGTTTGGCTTGTTAACTTAACGAGCCAAACACAAGTTGTTCATGAACAACGAGTCATTTTGATAGCCCTACTATCAGCCTATTAACAACAAAGTATCTTTCCACGTGATAAACCCAACCATGCACATCATTTCCTTTAATAATCGACATCTTCAACTTTCTTATGCGTAAGTCTCCTCCCCAATTTTCTTGACCAAACTTCATTCTACTCATGAAGCGGGGCTTGGGTTCCCTTCCTAAACCCATATTGATTTCCTTTCTTCTATAAGTATGACTTGCCCTATAAATAACATCTAAGTCATTGGGGTGGTTGGATGGAACTCTTTGTCGTTGTCCCATCTACAGTGGTTCTTTGTTCCAGACTGAAATCCTTGGAGTTGACCTTCTGCACTGAATTGTACGCCATCCTGCTACTGCTCTTTCCAGCTGTTTGGATGTCGCACTATTCCATTCTAGTGCTGCCTCTCGAGTTCGGCTCTATATCCTTCGCTCAATTTCACGATTCTAGATCCGTTTAATGCAGCGCCACTGCCCTGATGTGACACGAATCCCTTAAGTTACTGTTGCTTGCATCTGCTCTAGATGTCGTCACTCGATCCCATTGCAGGCGGCGACGAGTTTGTGTGGAACTTTTGTGATCTTCTTTATTATTTATTCCTGATTTATGAATCTCCCCTTAAACAACTCTTCAATGGACGAGAAACACTCCATTTCAGATCTAATTTGGCTCATCTCTTTCACAATTTTTTTCTACAAAGCATCTATTTTCTTGGCCTCCATTACTCTTATGAAGATTTTTTATCACAAGATATAACTTTGTATGCCGTAATCCCCGCCATTGGCTCTTCCCAGCATGCTAATCACGACTAGCGTATGCTGCGATCCCTTTACAATGTCTCATAGTTCTGTATTGCGATTAGGGCATGCCTCGATCCTTCCCTTGTCGTGATCCTTTCCTGTACTCTCATCGATCCCACCATTGTTTCTTAATTAGCTCGACTGTGAATGTATTGCAATATTAAATCACTAAGTGTGACATTGGCGATTTTAGGGCGCTATCCTATCATAGGAAAGTCTCAGCCCAGAAAGATGAGTCTCCATTGAAAAAGATTTCTAACGGAATAGTTTTGATACCAATTTGATTGGAAATATATGAACTTCCACATAGATTAGGACTAACAAAATATTTTATTTCTTTAACACAAAACAACACAACTTGAATACATAAATGATAGAACATCTACAATTCGAGAGGTTAGCAATCTCTCCCAAATTTTAACCCGAACACCTACTATTCAAAATTTGGATGATCTCTCCCAAACTATAATCCTAAGATTCAAGACAGCAATCACACATAACATAGCATAACCCTAAATATATTGGCCTAATATATACTGCACAGTTATAATTGACAAATGACTAAATTACTCATTGTAATTTACACCTAACATAAGTTTTCAAACTCTTTTGGAGGGGCTCAAAATTGACTCATTGGAGCACGAGGCGGAGAGTCCATAGGCTCCGATCTAATGGATTATACTTGAGATTTTGCTCTAGTTTGAGCCAGAACCTTCTATAGTGATTGAGGATGTACTTGAGATTTAGGTAGTTCGTTCTACTTACAAGGATTGATGCTATTCTTGAGATAGTTTGGATGACTCTATAAGATGACCTATAGCCGTAGTACACTTTCTCTCTTTCCTTGTTAATATTGAGTTTGTGCTTTCATTTCTATCACAAATATACTACCACAAGATTATGTCCTCATTTCAAACCAAATAGAAATTCTAGTTGCTTGTCCTTAAAAATGATTTGTTGCTTTCAAAACTATTTATATACGTCTCCTCTATTCTGCAGGCTGGCCTCAAATATGTATATTAACTATTTCCTCCTTCTCCACTGTGGTCTATACTAGCAACTTTTTGGGATGAGTTCTTTCAAACGCAGGCGTATTTATGCTAGTTAATTGTTGAATAGGTTTATTTTGTCAATCTTAGATTATATTTGAAATTTCTCATTTTGGTTGGATTTCTATATACGAAAAAATGACTCTTATTATAAGGAGTTGATGCATTAGGATTTTGATAGTTGCTATTTACAATGAAATGTTGAGTTCCTTCTGATCCCACTTGTTTTCGATTCCCTTTTCCTATTCATTCTTCTTCTCGATCTTTTCTTCCTCCTTGGGTTTCTTATTTTAGTACTCGATATCCTTGGCTCGCTCAGTTTGTATCTCTTCGAGTCTGCTGTTATATGGCTCTAGTTTTCTTAAATGCTTGTTATTCATTGAATATGTTATTGTAACCTATTGTTCTTATTTATTTGTGATTAGAGATAGCGATGTGCGATGTGCGATGTGCTAGAAGATCTATTATAGGTTACTCCATGTTTTATAGCTTGTTACTTTTATTCCACCAGATGGATAAATATAAAGGTAATTTTAGGTTTGTGAAAAATTATGCTTATAGTGCTTCTCGATGAAACAATGTGATACATTGGAAACAGTTCATTTGCGAACAATTTTGGAAAATTTGTTGCGCTTATGAAGTGTGCCTATTCTTCTTATGGGTATTAATAGTTCAAATAATTTGTGCAATTTGGTTGCTATTTGTGGTGATAAACTTAAAAATTGCGTTAGGTGTGCATTGGCTCTACTTCATTTTGAATCAGCTTCAATTGATATTCATCATGATCATCAAGAAGGCCATTGATTATGTATGCATATCCAAAAAGAAATTGGTATCTCCATTTAGAAATTAAAATTAACTTGGTTTTTGCATAGGTTTTTGCTATAGTAGAACTATTGTAAACGCAATTGTGACATTCTATATGTTCTATTTGATATGAAATTTGTATGAGGAAAATTGATGTTGAAAATTGATAGATACTTTGTGGAAAGGACATCAAACAAAATCCCTTCATTCACTTATGAAATAAAGCTGCCATGTAGATGTTTTTTATCGAAATTTTGCAACTCTGATCATAGCCAAAAAAAAAGGAAAAAGAAAAAAAAAGAAAAAAAGAGAAGAAGACACGGATCAAGGTTTTGTACCTTGGATTTGTTTCTTTTTGACTATTGTATTGTAATCTATGTGCTTTTCTATAAGATTGTAGGCTCCTAAATTTTTCTCTCCTTTTTTTAATTTATTCATATTTTGTAATGCCTTTTGTAGATGTGTACACTCACACACACACATGCCCGCGCACGCGCATACACATATACACGCACACACACGCACGCACGCACACACATATACATATATATCTCCTCTATTTTAAAAAGAATGAAATACGATCCTTAGAAGTTTTTAATTATTTTGTTTTTTACATGTTATCAAAAAAGGTTAGGGAATTCCTTCCAACATTTGTTCTGTTTCGCTAAGGTTTGGCTTTCCACTTTCAATCTTATTTCTTTTGTTGAATTCTTCTTCTATTCACTATTTCTAGTTTCATCGACCTCCTTGCAAAGGAGTCGATCATGATTAATGGTTAAAATTAGACCAAATGAGAACTCTAGATATTTTAAGCATCTTATTGTTTGAATGAAGAAAGTTATCTTAAATAGTCTCAAATCATGAAGACCTTGTGGATCTATCTTCGAGGCTAAAAGGTTAAATATTATTATTTTGGGAAGAAACTTATTCCATGATCATGGTATGATTGCGCTACACGTTGTCAGAGTTCAGTGGGTCTTTTATGTTTCTCTCGACCACAATAGCGGTTGAGATACAATTAAACAAACTTACTCAAAGGTGAAAGATGTTGCACTCATCTATCAAAGCAAGACACTGCTCATTAAGACTAAACATGGTAATCTTCCTGTTATTGAACACTTTAATGTTATAAAGCTTTATTGGTTAGAGCTGAATTATTGTTAAGATCTCAAGATGTCTTTCTATGAGGATGCAGTGATCCTTAAAAAATTGTGGAGTGAGAGAGAATTTGGGTTTTTGAGTGAATTTAATTATGAATTTGATGAAGTTTGAATTCAAATGTTAAGCAGAGAAACTCTCTCTTTTGTATTAGTTGAAGAAGGACAAATGTTAAGTAGAGAAACTCTCTCTTTTGTATTAGTTGAAGAAGGAAGAAATATGGTGAAGATTTATTATCAAACTCTTGACATATCTGCCGTTTCAATTTCTGAATTTTAAGGTAAATGATTTGCTGTCACAAAACCTTCTCCAAAAAAAAAGGGGCAAATATTCTTTCAAAGGCAATCTCTGGTGAACTACTTTAAAAAGAAGGGCACAATAAAGACAATGCTGAAAACTTTATAAAAAATCCTAAGACTATAGAAGAAATAACAACAATAACAACAACAAAGCCTTAATCCCACTACGTGGGGTCGACACGTTTAGTGGAGCTAGAACGACTCAATTCTGAAGAAATCAATAAATTAAGGAATTTTCTTAATTTCTTAGAAATGTCTTCAAGATCTTGTTCTTTTGCTCAAAATAATATGATTTCTAATTTTTGTGCTCTTAGTGACTCTATTAGTTTTTTCATCTCTTAGATCCTAGATTCGGTAACCATTGACCACATGACGATCATTGCTAATATATTTCCAACTTATAAATCCTTTATAACCAATAGAAAAATAAAAATTGCAAATAAATACTTAGCAACTGTTACAGGATAAAGAGATATCTTAATTTCTCCCAACTTAACCTTTAGTAGTGTATTACAAATTTTCAAAACATACAACTAACCTTTTATTTATTCACAAATTTAACAAATATTATAATTGCAAAGTCATCTTTTTTATTAATTATTGTATTTTTATGGCCTAATTAAGGAAAAATGACTTAGATAAACTAGAGAAAATAATGAGTTATATTTTATTGAGGACCAAGATCGGCTACTATAGTCCTTCACCTTTCACATTATCAACATCATCTAGACACACCATTATAGTGTAGGACATCTTGTTTTAAAAAAAAAAATTCAAAGTATATGTACTTATCTTTTCATAATTAAAAGCATTAAAAACTTGAAATTTGTGAAATGTTAAACATCTTCATGTTTCATTTCTTGAAAGTAACTCGAGATCATCTAATGTTTTTGTATTGATTCATTCTGATATTTAGGGATCATCTAAAATCCTCAATATCTCTAGAACCACTGATTATATCACATTTATTTATCACTATACTTGAATGACATTGGTATATTTAATTAAAAAAAATAAAAAAAAATCAATATTAGCACTATACTCGTTATATCCCAAGAGAGAAGACAAAAGAATCCATTTAACTCTAATATATTTTTTTTTCGGATTGATAATGTGTTTATTTTAATCAATATTAGGGTTCTTCTTTTAAAGATAGTGTATCATCCACTAATGTTTTAGTCTTGATACCCAATAAAATGGAGTGACAAATAGGAAAAATTATCATATTTTAGAGGTGACTAAGATAATTCTCTACAATCAAATATCAAAATAATATTGAGAAAGTTGTTTTAATAACTGTCTATTTAATTGACATAATACCCTCCACAATAATTAATTTCGAAAGTAATAAATAATTTGTTAGATTTGTTTCCTACAAACAATTTCTTAATGATCCCTTCTAAATTTTGTAGATACATTGTTTGTGTTTATATCTATCAACAATATAGAGAAAAAGTTATCCAAGGGATCTTAAGTGCATATTCATTAGATATTCTACTACATAAAAGTTGCACAAGTGTTATCTTCCATCCCCAAAAAGTTTCATCAATGGTGTCACTTTTGATGAAAACATAACCTTTTCACTCAAACTCATCTGCACGAGGAGAATTCTCAATTGATGATAAATTTGATAATATTTTTCATCTTGATATTTCTACAACCCAAAATCTTAAAAATACAAGTCTTGTATTAATTGGACATCTTCAAATATATATAAGAAGGAACAAGTATGTCATGATCCTGAATAAATCAGTGATTTATAATCATTATCGGGTAACATTACTCAACCCACTACAATTCATTTATGTTTTATCTCTTAGCACATCTTATTTCATAAATAAAAGATCTTCATCTCATGAGGCTTTTCTAACAAACTATTTTCATTTCACAAATTTATTTGAGGCATTCGAAAATAGAAATTTGTAGGAATCTATGAGAGAATCGATGAATGCCTTGGGAAAAATCTTATATGTGAGATCATTGAATTTTTAGAAAGAAAGAAAACAATTGGATGCAAATGAATTTTCATGTTTAAATACTGAGTAGATAAAAGCCTAGAAAGGTATAAAATAAGATTGGTAGTCAAATGATATATTCAATCATATGAGATTGATTATCAAGAAATATTTGCTCCCAGTAAAAAAAATGAATACTATTTGCATTCTGATATATCTAACAACTAATCATGGGTGACCTATTCAATAATATGATGTAAAAATACTTCCTTATATGAGGACGTCAAAGAAGAGGTCTATATGGATCCCTCACAAGATTCGATAGCTTCTTCAAAAAGAATAAGTATGCAAATTAAAAAATATTTTATATGGATTAAAGCAATCACCAAGAGCTTGATTTGATAGATTTACAAAGGCTATGGAAGGAGCTGGATACAAATAGATTCAATGAGACCATATTTTTTTAGAACTACTCACCTGATGGTAAAATCTCAACTTTTGATATAATTGTTATTGGAGTTGACAATTAAGAGAAAGAAGCTCTTAGAAAAGAATTTTGGTGGAGAATTCAAAATTAAAGAGTCAGGAAAATTCGTACCAGGACTAACCCGGTCGGGCCTTGTTGAGCTGAAATTCACAGACTTACATAAATTTGTTGCTATGTACACTAGCTCAGAGGTTTCCTTAGAGGATGACTCGGATGTCGGAAGCGACGAAGGGTCCTCCACTCCTCTCGCTATAACTTAAAAATTTTCTAAAAAAACTTTTGTAAAGATATTTTGTGTAAATGAAATTTTTTGTGTAGACAAAAGACTTGTATATTTTTTCATTTATAAATGAATGAAGCTCTCAATCATTTTTGCTTATATTTGCTTCTATTTATTATTTACGTTTACCGTGTTATTTTCTTTTGATAACTGCTTGGTGATGAACGTTTGTGTTGGTTGATGACTCAGATCTTGAGAAAGATTGTCGGTTGTTTTTGATGTCACGACCTAGCATAAGTCTTAGACTGTCTGGCTTATTTGCTCGATCAACTTGTCGCCTTGGTCGGTTAAATGATGAGACTTGTTGCTATTGTGATTTGCGTCGTACCCTTGGTTATGCTTGTCGTTACTTGGTAGAGGAAGATCTCTAGAATTTTACCCACAATGAGCTTTGAGAAGACATTTTGATGCTTAGCTTTGTGGGTCGGATTTTTTGTTAGGATGTCGATCAGATGTCTATGGCGTCGTTGTTGGTTTCCTTCACTACTTTCTATCGATCGGATGCCAATGTCGTCGCTGTTAGTCTATTTTATGCTATTGTCGCCCGACTCGTGTCTTACACTTTTTAAGGTCTCGGTTGCTTAGTCAAATTGTCGCCTCGGTCGTGCCACACACTTCGGAGAGCTTGTCGCTATTGGGTATGAACCTTTAAGACTCACTACTGTGGTGATTTGCGTCATACCCTCAACAGAGCTTGTTGCTACTGGGCAAGGATCCACTTCTAGAGCTTTATCAAATTTAAGTTTGGAAACCAAGGTTTTCGATGCGGGGACATTGTGGGCTATTTTGCCTACCGAACCTCTTTGGATTCATTGGCGTTGCTTCTTGATTCAAGTTCCCAAAGTGTCAATTAGACCTGAGAAAATATTAAAAGAATTTTTGTTGTAGCACAAATAAGTTTTGAGATAATACTCTCTTCATTCGCCGAGCTAGATGTCAACCGCTCGAAGTCAACCGAGCATTGCTCATGTATGGTTTGTCGGCTTGTTTCGACCATTGGGAGCCGATCATCTATTTTGTTGTACTGGTCTTCTAGCCAAATCCTCTAGAAGGATGCGGAAATTGAGTTTTCGGCTCTAGATCTATAGCTGCATGAACTCAACATCCTCCTTGTTAGGAGTGCCACCTCTGAAATGTATTTATCCTCATTGGTGTCACTTTCCTTCTTGTTAGTAGCATTCTGCACGCTCACAACATCTTTTAGAATGTTGAGTCCAAATTTATTCTGTGAGGCATACCCAAGGATCAGAGCGGTAGAATCCTTGATGAAGAGGTTGAAAGAGAGACAAAGAGGGAAAAAGAGGTAGAGAGCCCACATATACTTGGCTTATAGGAACGAACTAGGGTATTCCTGGTCTCTATGACCCATTTTATATATTGGTGTTACAGGAGATGAGGGGTGAGAGATCTCCCTACAAAGTGAGTCTAAAGAGAAGAGCCTCAAGAGGCCAAAGCCTAAAATCAAACTACCTTAATATATGTTATAGTCCCTCTATTTATAGAAGATAGAGGGACAAAGTCTAAAATTACATATTTGTTCCACTTTAATAGGGGGTTATATGTTATTTTTGTTTTTGTTGTGTCTTTTTGTATAACCTGATTTTTCAGCTCTGTAGGTTTTTGGGTTAATCGATGGAGCTGGTGTTGGTAGACTATTTTATCTGAACACCGGTTGGCCTTCGCTTTGGGAAGCCGGTCGGTTTTGAGTATGGAAGTCGATCACCATAGGGAATCCATCGACTAGCTTGATTGTTGTTCCTTGGTGATTTTTAGAGATCTTTGGGGGATTTGTTGAGAGAGTGTCATGTTGATAGTTGTGAGATTGTTGGGGGTACTAAACTTTGGTTGGTTGCTAGTGTGGATGCATATCTCTAATCGACATAGATGCCCCTTTGGTGGTCTGACCTTAGGTTGGTCGGTAGCTTCCGGTATGCTTGTGGTCTTTAGCTGGTCGGATTCATGATGCCTTGTAACTTTTTCGTATGTGATCTTGATCGTTAAACTGTCTTGAGATTCGTGCAGATCATTTTTGGATTTACAATTAGTTTATTTATGCTTTAAAATTTATATTTTATTTTATGTTATAAGATTTCTTTTTGCAATTTTTAAGTTTTTAATTATTGTAGCAAATTATTAGAAATTGTTTGAAATTTTAATTTATAGGTTCAACCCAATCTGTACCTTCGAGTAGGTATTGCACCACACTCTTTTCTATTTTATATCAACTTATAAGTCATCATTTATATTTTATAAATGTTAATGAAGACATCTATACATTAGTAGTTTTATATCTTATTAGCGCTTAGTTAATAAAATACCGTTTCGCTCTTTGTTGTCTTTTAAAACAAAAATAAAGTCTTACATATAACAAAAATAAAGTCTTACATATAACATTGCGTTTTAATTTAATATTGAAGTCCAATGGAGTGAGATTCTTTTTCTTCTCTACTTTATTTTCTATCTGTGCTATTCTCATTACTTTCTCGAAGCCTATGATGGCTAACTTGATTGGAACAAAATTAGTTTGACACGCCGAACAAAGCCAATACTAGACAGAAGGATCAATGATCAAGTACCTGACATGGTCACATGGGAGCAAGACAGAAATTAAATTAGGGCAACATTAGCTGGAATGAGGTACTTGGCAAGAGAAGATCAAATTTCAAGAGCAATGGGGGCTTATCCTGGGACTGCTAGCCCACCAAGACAAAAAAACTGGAAAGCAGATGCAAGGCAAAATAAAATTTATGACTAACACAATGCGCTAATGGCAATTGATATAACCAACAATATGGACGTGTAATAGTCGCAACCAATAAGAAAAGATTTAAATCTGCCATGGCGATGTAATTGAGAGCACAATCCAGTGAAAAAAAATGAAGCCAAGTAGTGAAATATGGACTTCCCCAAGTATGGAATACTCTAATATCCAAACCAACCAGCCAATTAATATCAAAATACAACAGTGCTGTGTGCAAGGATGAAAGAATATCAATGCAAACATAATGAAATTACAGTAAACCTAAATTAGTAAGATAGGATATCGGATATATGTAAATCATCACCGTTCAGAGAAGCTTCAAATGCTAGGGAAATGAAATGGAAAAAAAAAAAGCGACGTAAATGAAAAGATTCTACTAGTAGCTGGACAGGTTAAAACAAGGCCAAGCCATAATAAAAACTCAACCAGCAGCATCCAAATACTGTGAAACAAGCGATTTGATGGCCAAGATAACTTTAAGATCAGTTGAACGATACACCAAACAGCGCCAAAGTGATACATAATTGCAAAGAAAAAAAACCAAACAATACTGCAGATAAGTACTAAGAAATCAATCAATCATAACCGTTAAACATAGGTTGTAAAATTAGGTTTCTATCATAATCCAGGCCATGAAATCAGCATTGAAATCCTCAAACTCTTCCACAGGAGACCACAAACAAAAAGAAAAAGCACCAATAAACACCAATAAATATGTGAAATTTGTATTAAACTTTTAATTTTAAAGGAAAACTTCTTTTGTCTAATAAAGTAATCCCCATCAGGAGGTCATCAGCTTTGTTCCTTGTAATTAAACCAAACTGCGCCAACCGGCTTGCAGCTTGTTTCGCCTCTATGTAATCATGGTTTAATTTTAAATCTTTCTAGGAGAAAATGGATTTTCTGTCCGAACAGAAGATTTTCCAATGCAAAGGAACATAAATTCTATAAGTAAATTAGCATCAAGCTTGATAACCACCTGCAATAAATTAGCTTTAAAAAATATTCCCTCTGTGTGTTTAGCAATAAGCTATGCTGGTTAACATTCATTTATCAAATGGTTTCTCATAAGGCTACCATTTGCTTACTCTCCCTTGAATCCCATAATATAAAGCTTGACACATCATGAGACAGCATGACACGGACATGGGGACGCAAAAAAATTAGTGTTACTGACATGATATTTTTTTATAAATTATTAAAATACCAAATGTCAATATTTTCAAATTAAATAACATCAAGAAATGAAAAATAATATCTTATTTAACGATAAAAAATTAAAAAAATTAACATTAATTTAATTAAAAACATATTTAAATATGTCGTCAAGAGTATTTAAACAATAAACTAGCTCTAGCATTAAGAATTTAATATTATTTTATTAATATCAACATTGAATTGCTTACTAACTAAAAAAGTCTTTTATTCTCCTAAATAACCACGCGAAATATGTACTATTGTTATATCGCTAATTGAACCAAACAACTGTGCGCTACCCTGATCATTATCCATTAACACCAATGTCCTGTTCAATAGAATCATTTACATCATTGAGAAAAAACACACTTTACAAAGCTATTTTATTGGAAAAAACACAGGTTATGTTCATCATGTGTCTGGATCGTGGTAGAACACGGCTTAACCATAAACACTATTTATAAAGCTAACTTATTGAGGAAAAACAACTGTCATGATCATCATGTTTTATGATCGTTAGACTACATCCTCGCCATGTTTGACTTTAATTTTGCAATAGAAATATTAGACCCAATTCAACATATTAGACACGTGTTAGAGTGCTTTGGTGGAGTGTGTGTGCTTGACCTGTGTCAACATGATTGCAAATGGCCTTTTGAAGTGTATATTTCATAGAAGTCATCTTAAAGCAACCATCAATATTCAGTTTAAAAAAGAAGTAGGTGTAGTTCTACTCCATGTAAAGATTTTACCACAATGAATGTATTTTTCTTTTCTTTTGAAATTTGTGAAGTATGAACAAAGCATTTGTCCTCTTTGTGCGCAGTCGGTGCTTAATTTAGCATATCTATGAATGAGGATTTTGTTATATATCCCAGTCAAAATAGACTTTTGGGAAAACTTTTGCCCCTTATATTTTGCATGGTCCCTAGCCAACCAAACAAATGAAAAGATAATTGCTCGAGTCAACACTCTAATATGGGCTAGTCATAAAGTTTTCTAAGCATATATTTTCTTGCTGAAATAGGTGATCATCTTAGTAGAGGAAGGAACATAAATTTAGAAGAAGCTTTGTTGTAAAGCGGTAAAAATTTCTATTAAAATCTTTATTAGAAAAAAATACATGTGATGAAGTTTTTTCAGCGCTTGCAACTTGGTGTTAAATGAAAGCCCCTCATCTTCATGATCTCATTCCCTAGGATGAAGCCATGAACTAACCTCAACAAGAACAACGACAACGAAGCCTTAATCCCACTACGTGGGGTCGGCTACATGATTCCTTTTTCTCCATTGTGTTCTATTTAGTGTCATATCTTCATTTAGTTCTATTAAATTAAGATCATTTTTTATACAATCAACCCAATTCTTCCTAGGTCATTTTTATACAACAACGAAGCCATGAAATAACCTCAAAATTAAAAATTAAATGTCTAAAGGGATGGCTTTCTGCAGAAGCCATGAGAATATTTTGCTTTGAGTTAGCCCAATCTCATTCCTTGCAAATTTCAAAACAATGGACCCATTGCATTTGCATCTCCAAAGAGGAAAGTTGTGCTTCTACTAATAGCGATTCATTGATGTCCAAAATTTGTAAGAACATTAAGAAAATAAGGGGAAGTTCCACCCCTCATCAAGAAAGTAATTGACAATAAGATCAGAGTTATTAGTTGTGTAGGAGTCAATTTAGTAAATGAAGGTTCACTGCCACTTGTGATGGCTAGTGGAGGTAAATTCTAAACCAAGGAACAAAAAATATTATCTTTAGCAGGCCCCATATTCATATGCCACCAACTTAATTATTTTTTAAAAGCAAAATCATAAATCTGATTCTTTGCTGCCATCTTATCTTTGGGATAGCACACATTGGCCCTTGATTGGGAGAACTTCAATATCTGTTACTCCAAATACTAAAGAACAAAGGTCCCTTATGGATCACTGTTTCGATTTGCGAAGTGTGAAAAAACACACACCCAATTGCTTAAACATGTAAAACTAGAGCCTAACCTAATTGTACATAATAAATCAAACAACATTGTTATGATGTATAAGGAGGATTGGATCAAAGTTGCGTTATGTCAAGATTTTCACAGTGCATAGTGGAATGCGACACAAAGATTTTGTTTTATTTTATCTTCACTTTGAAGGATGAAGTACAAATAAAATGTGCACTTCAGTTAATCGATGCAGACATACCGTAATCATATAGAATTATAGTACATATTATTTAAAAACCACTATCTAAATTAAAAATATGGAATGATCTATGGCATTTTAAATCAGACAATAATAAAGGAAGTTATTGCCAACTAGTAAGCAATAATGCATGTATGTGATTTGATGTTTTTCGTGCTTCATTGCGTTGACCATGCTTGATGGTGTAAACCTGTTGCTGTGCAAAGTAATGTACAAGCTTACTGCTCCACCCTACATTGCTTTTAAATCGTGCATTTCTTTGTTCTTTAAACAATGGCGTGTTATACCTGAAATACATTTTAATCTTTCGGTACTGTTGAAGCAAGCAAAGTGAAAAGAGTCTTTAAAGGAAAGTTGAGTTGCCTATAAACAGGAAACACAAGCCCGAATATTGTTCTTTGCTATGCTTTGCTAAATGCTTAAACTGAATTTTCACGGCTTTGTTTTTGAACATGATGATTTAAATGGTTTCTTCCGCTACTGCTTCTTTTGTTTTAATTTTGGACAATCTATCCATTCTGTAAATCAGTTTGCATCTTATTTTTTCTCAAAGTTATGTATATGTTTGGTTTTCTGTAGGTTCAACGATTAGCATCAATTTATGCATTACGGAGTGGCTGCCAAGGTTCAGGCAAGAAGAGGTAATACGGTTATTTCCTGATAAATTTTGTTAGTAAAACCTTCAATTTTGCTGAAGGTATTAAATTATACCAGTATGTATGTTTTTTGTCGAAAATATTTTGCAAATTGTCAATCATGTGGTACACATTTTGAAGGGTATATGCATGTGTACCACACATGATTGACAATTTTCATGTTTTAATAAACTTTAAAGAATGGTACTCGATCATAAAGTTTTGAAGGGTGCTTTAACTTGAGTTTACGATTCATATACCTTTCAAAACTTTATATGATCGAGTACCTTAACTAGTATCTATTCGTCTTCTTCATCACTCATACTCTTAAGAATAGTGATGAAGAAGATGAAATAGATACTAGTAAAAATTAGACTAATCTTAAGCTATAGAAGTTGTTTAACTTAGATTTTTGTTTGCTAGTTTAAACTTGAAGCGCAATTTTTGGGTTTTGTGGGCACTTTCTTTAAATGATTTATTTGGAAACACATTGTCATTTTGCCATTTTGAATCACATTACTTGAAAATTTATTATTTATGCCTACTATATTTTAAGACCTTCTTCATCACTCATACTCTTATGAAAATTTATTATTTATGCCTACTATATTTTAAGATATTATTGTTATGAATATCATATTATGCACTCCAAAAATATTCCTCTAATAAAATATGTGAAGTTTATTAGGGCTTCATTGCTCAGGAGAGTGCCTAACCTGGGTATTTTGCAATCTTGTTGCATAGAGGGCGGTTAATATCGTTAATACATTTGATATTACATTTGGTTTATCCTTCTTCCTTCCTGTTTATTTTTATGTTTCCATGTAATGGGTTTGTCTTTTGTCCTTCTTCTTTCCACTAATTTGTCTTCTAAAATCATTTTTGGACATCCAAATTCAAAATGGAGCCAATGAATAATGGTCATTTAAATAAGGTGGAACTAAAAAACTTTTTTTGTAATCACTTTTACACATGGTATACTCGAATTTTAAGATATCATTATAACTGTAATTTCAAAGCTTTTCTTTTCATTTGTTGACGTCTTTGATTTTTAATATCTAAAGTATGACATAAATTCTTTGTATTTAAATTTAAAATTATGGGTTGTCATATTTCAAATAGATTTGTGAAGCTATTTTATATATTTTGAAGAACCAATTTCATAATTTGTTAAGAAGAGGAGAGACATACTGACGGATAAAATAAAAAAAAATGAAATAATACTTTTGGTTCTTTTGCAATATATATAGCTATATACTATATTATAAAGTAGTGTTGAGGAGACAGAAAATGTTGATGCGAGACCATGGAATGCTCCAATTCAACATGTTATTCCTTTTTTTTTTGTAATTAAAAATCTAAAAATAGACTGAAAAAATATCATCTAAGGGTTTTTAAATTTTAATTTCTTGGATGTGATGTTTTCCATCTCATTTGGAAATTTTAAATCTAAAAATTGGAGTATAAAAAAACTAACTTTTAGCAAAAAAACAAAATGATTGTCATTCAAGATTGGTTGAACAAATAAAGTTTTTTCTTACAACATTTTAATAGTGTGACATTAGAATTTGAAAACATCATTATTACAGATTTTTCAAGTCATTTTTTTCCTGTAAGAGTAACTGATTTGATGTAAAAGGCTTCTAAACTTCAATATGCTTCAATAAATTTAGCCTTCCCTGGACAAGCTCAAACTAGCCAAAATAGATGGGTTGAATAAATCAATATTTAATCGTTTAAGGGCAGTCAACAATAGCGAAAATAACATCAAATGGCACAGTTACGATTCCCAACATCGGTTTCTTGAAAGCCCACCAAAGCTACTTGTAATTTTTATTATACACAATTACTTACCTTTGAATCATAGTTTGCCTCACTTTTGTAACTTTAACTAAAACTTTATAATTGTAGCACAAATGCATACAGCTTTCTTGACATGTAAATAATCATTAGCTGAAATTTGGCAACTTTCTATATGGTTCTTTTATATAACCATATAGGAACAGTTTTTGTGCTACACGAAACAGTTTCCATCTCCCCTCTCATTGTAGCTGTCGAGAAAGTTGAGACTGAATTTCTGTACAGTTTGTTTGCATTTTTGGGATTCTATCATCTTTTCTTTCTCCTTTTATGTTCTCGAACACATTAAATACACTTTAGTGCATGTTAGTTGAGTTCCTGTGTGCTTTATTTAGTTCTTCCTTATAATGTCGGTTTATAATGGGAATTTTTTATTAATTGTAAATTTAAAAAGTTTACTACATGAAATAACAGCATTGTCTTTCTGAGTTGTGGGTGGAAGGGTGCGCTCATCTTACACTAATTCCATTAATGGACTTTTTTAATTATTCGAACTTCTTGGAAAATGAAAGTTGGTCTTTCTTTTCTTACTTATGGCCACCTTAACAGATTTGTGACAGTGACGAGGACCGAGGGAACATGCTTGCCATCTTCGAAAGATAAGGATCGCTTGGATAAGGTATTCCATCTTCCATTTAATATTCATGGCCCAACTTTCTGCTCTCATGTACATTAGTACTAACAATATCTTTGAATATCAAAAGCAATTTTCTTAACTTTGATTTTTAGCTTCTTCAAGTTGGCATTGAGGATGAAGATTTTGCTGTTTGTTCTGGCAAAATGCCCAAAGATAAAACTAAAGAACATAGTCGATTTAGTACCACTCAAGGATCTAAGCCAAAATCGAAGTCTCATAATAGTGCACCTAGTAAGCTGGCAAAGGGCAACAATATCAGCTGCAAGAAGAAACAAACTGCAAGACAGAGTTATGCTGAAAAACCTGTATCATTTGTTTCATGTGGAATCATGCAGGTTGATTCCGCCATGGATTCAACTGAAAGTAAGCCATTGGTAGAAGTTGCTGAAACCAGTTCTTCAACGCTCGGCGCATTTGAGGTACACACCAAGGGTTTCGGATCCAAAATGTTAGCGAAAATGGGGTTTATTGAAGGCGGTGGCTTAGGCAAGAGTGGCCAGGGAATGGTAAATCCAATTGAAGCTATAAAAAGACCGAAATCACTGGGCTTAGGTGTTGAAATGACGGAGGAAGAAGTGAGGGTGGAGAAGTTTGGGGAAATTGGTGCATTTGAGAGACACACCAAGGGGTTTGGATCAAGGATGATGGTGAAAATGGGTTTCATTCCAGGTTCTGGATTGGGGAAGGATTCACGGGGTATGACTAGCCCATTGACGGCTGTCCGGCGGCCGAAGTCCCGGGGACTGGGTGCTACCTAGGTTGTCAGAATGTACTACTTATTGGAGCAGTATTTCATAGAAGATATGTGCATTTTTATTTGATAATGTCTTCATATTGAATATGGAGGGGGTTGGTTGATCTGGTTACTTGGCTATATGTTATCCAGTTAATTGCAACTATATGTTAGGCTTAGGTTTCATTGTAATTTTAGAGCCAGATTGGGATCAATTTATCTTTTATTTTCTCTTTTGTTTTTAAAAATATATTTATTTAATATGTTTTTACATGTTTTTATTTTATGTATTTAAAATAAATTAATATGTTAATGAAAACTCTCAAAATAATGTTTAGGTGTTTTGAGTGTATTTAAAAATAATTATATCTTGATCAAAATATGTCAAAAATGTTTTGTTTCAAATTAAAATAGAAATAAAAAAAAATTTAAACTGATCTCAAACGACCTCTTAGTAACAAATTATTAATATTTAATCCAATAATGGGCCATTTGAAGGAAAGCAGTCCAATTTTTGAAGAATGAGTTCAATATAGCAGAATAGGAAGTAAGAGTAGAAACCTGTGGATTGAAACATAATTGTTTTCTCTTATTTTCAATGAATTTGGACGAATTTTAAAGAGGTACTTGAAGTAATTCTTGGTGATTTTAAGAGCTTTATTTAAAGGCAATTTGTTGGTCGATAAAAGAGGTTGTAGAGGGTTGTTGGGGATAAGAGGGTTTGGTGTGTGTGTGGGTGTCTTTGTTTTTGTATTTGAGTAAACTTGTAAGGAGAGTTGAATATTCATCAAGGAAACTTCAAAAGATTTGTTTGAGGAAGAGTTCGAGATAAGTATTATGTATTTTGCTTAAGTTTGTTTTGTAACTTAAGTTTTAATATAAATTATGTTTTGTTATGTTATCCCCATGAATTATGAGTAGTTTTCTTATCTCTTTCCTTATAATGAGAATTAATTATGTGTGGGATTAGAATTGATTATAACTTCTTCTATTTCATACTTGTGATAATTTGTTACTTCATGCTTCATTTACTTATTTGATGTAGTCAATTGATATGTTAAAACTTGTTGTGAATCTATAATGTCCCAGGAGGGATATGTGTTCCTCAACTAGTATGAATCACATTAATTTGGTGGGTGAGAATGTAACAGATTAGGTAGTGCAAATAGATAGGGAGATAAGATTTGATGGGCATAAATTGATATTTCTAGAGTGACAGACTAATTTTTTACCAATTTGATCTAGACTTTGAAACCTTATGATCAGTTAGTCCTATAGTGGGTAATCTGGACGTGAGAGACTAGAACTTACCCAACATAACCTGAGAGATTTTGGAACTTAACTTTAGGTTAGCTAATGTTGTTTATGCACTCAGAAGAGGGTAAAGAATATGTATGCTCACATTTGTCACAAAACTTCATTTAAACTTATAGACATTTGATTCCTACACTGATTATAAACTCTCATTTAAATTTATAGACATTTGATTCCTACACTGATTATAAACTCATTGTATAGAGGAAGACTCTTCACATAATTTGAACTCTTCTACACTTAGCTGTTTTAGAAACACACAAAATTTTTTCTTTTAATTTCTAAACTGAACTTATTTGTATTACTTTATTTTACACATAAAATTTCGACTTTATTCCTAGATAATTATCTACTATTTTAAGTAGGAGTTTTATTAAGTCATTATAAAGAGTTACAGCTTTTATGTGGGTTCAATAATCAGGACTCCATTATATTACTTGTACGATACGTATGTTTGCGTAGAACTCCTAGTGTGTAACTTTAAATCAAATTCTAAACTTTATATCATATACATTTTGCACACTAACCGTTAAATATAAATTGGGTCAAGTTTTTGTGATATTTTGGGAACTTAAATAATTGTGTAATTACGGATCGAGTCAGCAGACACATGGAAGTGCAAACAAAAGTAGAGCAATGCATGGGCTTTCAGAGATGCCGAGGATCCAGTCAGCGTCGAGATGGTTAAGTAGATAAATATGGATTTTTTGAATTAAAAAAATACAAAAACTAAATAAAACTTTAACAAATCATAACTTGGTGTAAGAAAATCATAAAAATAAAATAAAAATACCTTTGAACTCAATAAATAGTTTGAACTCAGTAAATAGAGGAGAATTTAATGAAAACAAATAAAAAATAGTCGTATTATATTTAATTTTAATTAATTAAATACACCTGAGAGAATTTTAATCATAAAAAATTAAATATTAATCACCATGACATGAAATTTTAGATGCTTGTTTCTCATGTGATTAGAATATCTTTTGATTTTCCCAAGATCAGAGCACTCCTCTACTTTAAAAGTCCTAACTTTCTGTGGTATTTATCATTGTTCTATTAAAATAATTATAAAAAAAAAAATAAAATAAAATAAATATGAGATAAAATTTTGTAAGTTAAACAAGATCAAGGGCACTAAAAAGATAAAAATGAAATTTAAAATTTAAATAATGTATTTTCTAAATTTTTTTCTATTAAAAAATAATAAAAAATTATAAAAATTTAAATATAATTCAAAATATTACAAAATTTGCTTTGATTAAGAATAGTGATTTTAGGATGTCCCCATAAAATTTTAAAAGGCAAAAAGTGTATTTTAAATATCTAAATGTTTTTTTTCCTATGATTTCATAATTATTGATTAAATAATTACAGAAAAAGTAATGGAACATAAGAAAAATACAAATTCACTTTTAATGTATTCATTTGCCCATGGAAAAGTGGCCAGTGAAATTTCATAGCAATTGAAATAATGGTAAAAGAGTTATAAGGTATCCAACCTAGGGGTATATTTGCAAATACAGAACGTACACTTTAACCCCTAATTAAACAAATTTTAGGGTAAATCAGAGGGGAAAGAGGTTGAAATCTATAATGATGAGTTTGCTAAAGTGTTTGAAATATTAAGGGATGGCTAAGGTAATAATCAACTCATTGGAATTTGCTAAAAGGATAAAAATGCAAATATGTGAATTGTTTGGAGTAGGAAGATGTAAAAGTTTGAATGATTAAATGGTAAAAGGGGGCTATGGATTGGGAGTTCCTCAATTCATTAATTTAAACTCCATTATTAGTTGGAGAGAATTCCATAATCTTTTTAAAAAGAGCAAATGTATTAAAAAAAAGAGTAAAACTACAAGTTTACCCCTAAAACCCTAAGAACTCTGTAGTAAGCTAAGCCTAACTTAAAGGTCATTAGGGGTCAATATGAGTTTTCTCAAGAGAAGTATAAATGATGAAATACCATAAGGTAATACATGCACAAGCATAACTTAGGGGTAAAATTGTAAAACCTCCTAATATTTTCAAATTTACCCTTGTCGATCCAACTTATATAACTCTCATTATGAAAGTGTAGATTGACTACCCTTGGGATAATTAGAACATAAGAAGTGAAGATACACAAAACACAATATGGAACATCAACATCCATTCAACACTTCTTATTCCAAAGAAATTAATCAACTCAACAATATAGAAAGACCGAATAAACTTGGAATGACTCAAGAAATTCTAGGGTTGTTTAGAACCATGTTCTAGACATCCCTACAAGATCTTGAACATTTCAGAGGACATTTGCACTTTCTATGATTTGTTGAGTAAAATCATCCACTAAAACACAACTCATTACCCTTCAAATTAAAATATGTTCATAAAAGTCATCCTAATCCTTCTTAAGAATTACATGAGCCAACATAGTGCAAAAACTTAAGACTATTATGACTAAGGAGGTTTTGTATTGATCATCGAGCTGGTTTATAAATTGGAGGTGTTGGTGAGGCCGACGATGATGTAAAAGACATCAGATTCTAAATTCGGGATGTTGGAATATTGTATTTACACTACTATTCACCGACATTTGGTGAGAGGCTACCCTTTACTTTTCTCGACTGCAGGTGGCTCTAGCCCAACAATGTGACCCACTTGTGGATACTCTAGTTTATAAAATTACATAACAATATGACAAAGCCTTTTTCTAGTGATATTAAATTTTAATTGATAATAACTTAGGTGAAAATTTAGTTTGCTTACTGATCCCAACTGTTTATATGCAACAGTATAACAATGGATTTAATTATAATTTTCACTTATATTTTCTTACTTTGCAATAGAACCAAAAACTTGATTCTGAAGAAAATAAGAATTTAACTTTTCAATA
>NW_018241851.1:51376-51864 GCF_001263595.1 Phalaenopsis equestris
TTGGGATACTAAGCAAGTATATGTATCATTATCAAGTAATATAGGACTTTTGTATTAAGCCCCGAATATCGAACCCACATGAAAAATATGCAATATGCACTATTGAACAACAATCTTTCTATTCTAAAAAGACAATTACTTAAACTATAGATAATTTGGCAGTAATTAAAATTCATATCTTTTTGGTATTTTTAATATTTTGACAAAACAATAACAAATTCTAAATAACTTGAGTTTATGTAATTTGGTTTATATAAAAGAAAAGCACAAATTATGAAAATATCTTTTTCCTTTTCATGAATCAGTAATAAGTATAGGAATTATGTTGTGGAAGTATGCAAATTGTGTAAATTATATTGTGCCAAATAGAAGCAATAATATTTTTTACCCTTACTAGAGATGTTATAAAGAACATTAGCTAATTTAAAGTTTGAATAGTTCTGAAGACGGGCTAGGCAGGGAAGATACCAGCTCTCACTCTAGAGTTC
>NW_018241851.1:51939-57963 GCF_001263595.1 Phalaenopsis equestris
AGCTTTAACCTGCCACTTTAAAGTCCTCTAACTCTACACCCTTCAAATATTATTTCCCTATTTATTTGCACTAAATAATATGAATTACATTCTCATTCATACAAACTCATGTGTTTCTTTCCAATTGTTGACTCAGACAATACCAGCCCGATTCCTACATGTTCTCTCAAAAAATTTTAACATCTAGATGGGCCAGATCAATAAGTAAATAAAGTGCATGAAATTAAATCATCACAACTTCTTCCAACATTAAAGATAAATACTCTCCATAACTTCCATCCAACACAACACATTAATTTTCCATCCAACACATTAATTACTTATCATTTTAAAGAGAAAGATAAAGAAAACAACTTAGAATTCATAGAAAAAATAAAACCACACTTTAGTTTAAAAGTAGAAATCATTGTGAAACCAACAAAAAGTCTCGATTAAAACTAAAAATAGTTTAAAAACAAAGATAAAAACTTATCTCAAATCCTCCACCAAACTCTTGAAGTTCCTTTGAATCTCCTCTTTTACAACACTCTAAACTCTCAAAATAAAACTAAAAACAAAAAGAAAAAGTAAATTTTTTTGTGCCTAAATCTCTCCACAAGATTCTCCACAATCTTCTCAGGACTCAGCACTTTCTCCCACTTCAAGCACCCTTCTCAAAAGTCTCAACTTCTTTCTTTTATAAATTTCCCAAGCGTGCCTTGGAAACTCTTTAAAATATGTCCAAATTAGATGTATTCTCCAAGGGATGCCTCCTTTCACAAGTCTTTTAATAATATTTTCGTTCCAAGTGGTCATAACCACCCTCTTTAGCCAATAGGTGCCTCAAATGGCTCTTCAAAATTCAGTCAAATGAAGAAAACCGTCAAATAACTGCCTCTGGTGCTTAGGCACGACCTTCTCTGTTTAAGTTGGTGCGTAAGTGTCGGATATGGCGCTTAGGCGCCAAAACACTTTTGCTCCAAATTTGATCATTTTTCAGTCCTTTTAGCATTTTTTAATTTTTTACTTGTACCTGAAAGAAAAACACACAAATACCTTTCATCAAAGCGTAATATCTCAAAAATAGATATAAAAATGTGTCTAAAACACTCTATATTTTAGGTGTATCAAAATCCCCCAAACTTAAAATGTTACTTGTTCTCAAGTGGCACTTCAATCTTTAAAAACTAAATAAGTATGATATGTATATGAGTTTCTTTTGGAGTTATTAAAATTTAGATTTAGAAATATAGTAGTCCAATTTAGAAAAAAATATTTAGTAAATGAGACCTACTTAAAGTTTAGAAATTTTTAATGTTAAGAAATAAGAGAATATGAGTTTCTATCTATTTTAGAATTTGGTCCTTTTATTCTCTCCACTTAAAAATTTTTATTAAGCATAATTTTACTTACTATATTATATCTTTAAGCTTAAGAGTTTCTCAAGCCTTATACTTTAAAAAGATCAAATGTGGAACCAATTTTTGATTAGGCACTAATCCTCAAGCTTCTTTTTCTTTTTCTTTTTCTTTTTCTTTTTCTTTTTCTTTTTCTTTTTTCTTCTTAGGCAAGGATTACTATATCTGGATAGGCCTTTAATGGTTTTGAATTCCATTTCTCCGTTCTTAAAGCAAAGTCTTGATATAAATATTTTACTTATAAACATAATAATAGTTTTGAAAATTATTTTAATAAAAGAAATTTAAATATTAAAAATAAAAGTCTAAATTTTCTAAATTTTTCAAAAATACAATTTTTCTTACTAAAGATAGTTACACTATATTTAACATTTTCTACACTAAAAATTTTTAACTGAAAGTTTTTCTTCATTACTCAGAATTTTAACTAAACTCTCTTACTCATTTCTAAAATCAAATTTTACTTTACTAATATAACTGCATATACATAATCATCTTTCTTTTCAAATCAAATTCACTTGTAGCACATTTGAGAACAAATAAAATTCAAGTTTTGAAAATATTTTTCATAGATTAAATAGTTTAGTAGCGAATATATATAAGCAGGAATGAAAATTTGAAATAACATGCTTACGGAAATTTTTATACCCTAATTATACAAGTATAAAACTAAAAATAGGAGTAAAATTGATTTTTGATCAATTTTCTATCATTTTAATTTCAATTCAACATGTAGAGATTCAATAGAATTCTAAGTAGTGGGTACAAACATAAAAACAGACTAACACACTAACTTTGATCTGTAATCTCAACATAAAAACTAACATACTAACAATATTAAAGAAAATTACAGGGTAGCAGTTTTCTGAAATTAAAGTTTAAAACTAATATTAGCAAGATTTTTAAACTTTTCAAATGGCATAGAATCAAGTTAAATCCTAAACTAACTAACACAGTACTCAACACAACAGTAACAATTACTATCCTAAAATTTTAAAACAAACTACTAACAAATAAACAAACTATTAACAAAACACAATATCACAATACAATTAAACAAAATAAAAGTTTTACACATCACAAGGTCCAAACCAATATACAAACATACATGTCTCAAGTTCAAAACATAAAAACACATCACATCATGTCTCAAGTCCAAACATCCAAACATAAAAATAAACAACACTAAACAACACATCACAAGTCTCAAGTCTAAAACACATAGTCTAACACATAGTACACACATAAAAATAAATATGTCATCCTCCTCATCATTCTCAGAACCACTGTTGTTCCAAACATCTGCAGGCTCATAGTTAGGGTATCTAGGATATGGAGGAAATTGCACTCCTTGGTTACCCCTAATGAGGCCTTCCAAAAATGACTGAAATTTCTCTGCATAATCACTTTTTTTTCTATTATACCCATCAATGTGATATGCAAAACGCTCTAAATTTTGTATCTTATTTGCGGTATAGTTGATATTGTCCATCATCCTCTGTAATAATTCATCTTGAGTTTCTGTAGACTCACCTCTAGAAGTAGATGGTCTTAAGGTAGATGGTCTAGATGTAGAAGCAGCAGAGGTAGAAGCAGTAGACGTTTTCATTCCATAGTTCCTTGAAAATCCTCCTCTCCAGCCAAAAATAGAATGCTCTGAATACGACTTCACATTAACACTAGTAATTGGCTTTAAAGGCAACGATACTTCCTCTCAGCTATCATATCTCACTCCAGCCTGCTCACATAAAGAAAAGATCAAGAAAGCAAATCCCAGACCTGCAGTAGTAGTGGCAGTAGCAAAACTGATGATAGTTTGATAAATCAAAGCTCTAATGTTGATGAGCTTTCCTTCCTGGATACAATAGTTTAAAGTCGCTCTCTCTCTGGTAACTTCACTGAGATGATTTGTAGGTAATAGACGGGCAGAAATAAAATAGTGTCATGTCTTGGATGGTGCACTTAACTTTGACGTGGCAAAGTTGACTCTCCTCTCATTTGTGATCTTCTAGAGTCCTCTTCCAACAGTCAAATAGGAAATAATCTGATTTAGCTCCATCTCAGTTAGACTATACATCGCATAAAAACACAAAGTCTCGGGTGGCAAATGGTAAAACATATTGATTACCTCTTGTGAAAAAGGTACCAATTTTCCTCGAACCATGCTTGATCCTCTTCAGCTTCAGGCGTGTTTGCATAAAACTCCCGAACTACAAAAATAATTTCCACAGCAGAAAAATAGCAGAATCCTTCCCACTGTCGGTGAACGATCAGATCTTCTACAGATCCACCTGAACTTTTGAAACATTGCTCCTACATAAGTTTTTGTGAGTGCAAAGCATCACTGTACCTATCTTGAGCCTTCAACTTTGCTCATCTTCATTCTTGGTGTCATCCTACAAATTTTCATAAAATTCAACAATAACTTCAAAAATCAAGTCTAATCCACTAAACATAACTCCTATAAGTATAAACTATAACTCCTATTAGTATAAAATACACTTCCTATGCAATTTCCATAGATTTTTCCTCATTTTTCAACTTGAATAGTGATTTTTTCCATAGATTTTTCCTCATTTTTCACCATGAATAGTGATTTTTGGGTTCTTCCAAATGTACTCAAAATACAAGGTGAATATCCAAATTTTTTTACATAGAAGTAAAGCTCTTACCTTAAGAAATACGAATCTAGCAAATTTGGCTCAATTCCACCAAGAAAATCTCCACTTAATGGCTTGCCCTAGCTCTCTAAATCGCGAACTCAAGAGGAAGAAGATGGCAGTGATGGTGAAAATGGCATTTTTCGGGTTTAATGTTCACTTTTAACCGTTCGCGAACCAGTTTTTATGAACATTCGCGAACCAGTTTTTATGAATCGACGCTTAAGCATGGGTAAGTGGCGCTTAGGCGTCTGCCTCTCGGGTTACATCGTGCTTAAACGCGAGAATGTGGCGCTTAGGCACCAGTGCACGATTTTTGATATTTTTGAACTTAAGTAAAATGCAATATAAGCCTAAGTATACCACCCCTAAATTGTCCCATAACACTTAAATGACTATTTTCCTCTCCCTTAACTCCTTTTTTCTCAAAATTCTTCAAAATAACTAATTCAATTCGAGGCTAAAATAACACTAATTTTCACAAAAAAAACAAACATATACATTCATTCACAAACTATTAAAAGTACATAAACACTTATTTCTCACTTCAAATAGTTTCGGATGAGAAAATTCTCTAAATTCAAACACTTAACAAACTTAAAAAATTAACACATAAAAGGCATAAACACTAAAATCAAACATTAACACATAAAAATGACGACTCCTAACAAATAAACTTTAACACGGAACTTAATTCGACTCTTCATTTGATGGGACAAACACCGGTATTTCATTAGTCTCTCCTGGGGCAATCAGAATATAAAGTCGATAAAACGGACGGTGGTGAAGAGCTCGGATACTATCTTCTTCAATCCACTTATGTTTAAGATACATCCCCTTATCATTTTCCGCTATATAACTAGTATGGCTAATTTGCATTTTCGTTTACCATCCAATATGCTCAAGATGTGCATGAATCTTAATTACCTTGGTCTCTGGTGAAGCAATGATAGTCTCAATTTTGTTGATCTTTTTTGATATTCCTTCAATACTAACGGCTAAGAAACCCTTATACATCTCTTGTGCACTTTGACTAATAAATTTCTTCCTCATGGTCTCTTCTTTCTTCTTCAAATCAATCTCCCATGAAGACATCTTCTCAAAATCTCTTCCTCTTGTAGACTTTAGGGCTGAAAATGATCTGTGGTGAAATGCCTTTACAATACCATTCTATTTATAGGCCTAAATCCTTCTAATAACTTCTAGGCAAGTCTTGGAACTGTCTTGACACATTTTTACAAACCAATTGGCGGTTAAACCTTCTAGAATTCAAATTTCGCACATGATTTTTAACTGACGCGCTTAAGCGCCTAATATTGGCGCTTAAGCGCTAGTGCTCAATTTTGCACCAGTCAACTTAACATCCAAATTCTCATTTTAACATGTCTAGATCACTAAATAAAGTCTTAAAATCATTACTAACACATAATACTCTCAAAAATACTACCCCAAATTTTCTTAATCACATTCAAACGACATTCAAAGCAAAAACATACTAATAACTATGGGTTGCCTCCAACAAAACGCTTGGTTTAACGTCGTCAGCCCGACGTAACCAGTGCTTACTCTGATTGACCCAACATCATTTGATCGTTAAATTTATGTTGATCCCCTACAAAATAAGGTTTCAGTATATGACCATTCACTTTAAACACTTTATCAGTTTTAGGATCTTTAAAATCCACAGCTCCATAAGAATAAACTTTCATCACAACAAATAGGCCCATCCACCTGGACTTAAGTTTGCCTGGAAATATTATTAACCTTGCATTATATAGTAAAACTTGTTGCTTGGCTGAAAATTTTTAGTAAGAATCCTTTGATCATGCCACATCTTCATCTTTCTTTATAAATTTTAGCACTCTCATAAGACTCATTCCTTATCCCTTCAAGCTCATTTAATTACAATAATCTTTTCTCACAAGCATCTTTCAAATTATAATTGAACTCTTTAATCGTTCAATATT
>NW_018241851.1:58423-67632 GCF_001263595.1 Phalaenopsis equestris
TCGAAAGATGGCATACACGATCCCATGCACTCTAATCCCCAAACATCCAATATTTCAGCTCCTAGCATATAATTGAGTGGCATCTAATTTCTTCTAGAAATATTGTCTACTCTTTGACATCTATCACAAGTTTTGATATAAGCATTAATATCTCTAAAGATAGTAGGTCAATAAAATCCAGATTGTAAAATTTTGTATGTTATTTTATCAACACCAAAATGTCCCCCAAAATCAGAATTATGACATTTTTGGATAATCTTATAAGTTTCTTCTAAACACATCCTCGAATAATCAGATCCTTTCCTTGTTTATATAAAAATGGGTCATCCCAAAAATAAGTCTTAGCTTCAAAAATAAATTTTATCTTCTGTTGGTATGTTAATCCATAGGGTATAATATCACTAACAAGAAAGTTTACAATGTCGACATACCACGGAACATGCCACTCATTAATTTTGAACAATTTTTCATTTGGAAAATGTTCATTAATTTTTTTTTTCAAAATATAGTGGTTTTTCTAACTTAAGCCTAGACAAATGATTAGCAATTTGATTTTCAGTTCCCTTTCTATCTACTATTGTAAAATCAAATTCTTGTGAAAGAATAATCCATCTTATAAGTCTTGGTTTAGCATCCTTCTTTTTCATTAGGTACTTAATATCAGAATGATTTGTATGCACTACGCAATGATTTCCAATTAAATATGATCTAAATTTATCAAAGGCATATACTATTTTTAATAACTCTTTTTCGGTTGTTGTATAATAACATAATAAATTACTTTTAAAATTTTATCATATCTTTGCCCTAAAACAGTTCCAATAGCATAATCAATAGCATCCACATCATTGCAAAAGGTTTTCCCCAATCTAGTGAAACTATAATTGGTGCAGTGACTAATTTTTTCTTTAATAACATAAAAGCTTTTAGGCACTCTTCATCAAATTTGAAAATTGCATCTTTCTCCAGTAAATGACATAAGGGCTTAGCAATTTTTTAGAAGTCTTTAATATATCGTCTGTAGAATCCAGCATGTCCTAAAAAACTTCTAATTTCCCTTATATTTATTGGATAAGTTAAATTAGCGATCACTTGAATTTTAGCAGGATCTACTTCGATACCATTTTCTGATATTTTATGTCCTAATACAATTCCTCCTGCTACCATAAATTGATGTTTTTTGCCAAATAAGGACTAAATTTGTTTCTTCACAGCACTTAAGAACTTTTCATAAATATTTTAAACATGAGTCAAATGAAGTTCTAAACACTGAAAAATCATCCATAAATACTTCAATTCGTTTTTTCAATTAAATCACAAAAAATTGTCATCATACTTCTTTGAAATATAGCTGGGGCATTACATAAACCAAAGGGTGTTCTTCTAAAAGCAAATGTACCATAAGGACTGGTAAAAGTTGTTTTCTCTTGATCCTTAGGAGTTATTTGAATTTGGTGATAATCAGTATATCCATTCAAAAAATAAAAGTATTTATGCCCAGCTAGTCTATCCAACATTTGATCTAGAAAGGGTAGTGGAAAGTGATCTTTTCTAGTGGCAAGATTTTATTTTCTATAATCAATGCAAATTCGCCACCCTGCAACTTGTCTAGTTGGTATTAATTCATTATGTTCGTTCACAGTCACAGTTACTCTTCCTTTCTTAGAAACACAGTGAATTGGACTAACCCATGCACTATCTGAAATAGGGTAGATAATTCCAGCATCTAACCACTTTAAAATTTCTTTCTTTACAACTTCTTTCATAACATGATTCAATCTCCTTTGAGGATCAACCATGGGTTTGCAGTTTTCTTCCATATGAATTCTATGCATACAAATTAAGGGACTGATTCCTTTAATATCAACAAGTATCCATCCAAAGGCTTGCTTAAAATTTTTCAAAATTTTTATCAACCTTTCTTCTTCTTCCACCATTAATTTTGAGGAAATTATAGTAGGTAAATTAGAGGAATCTCCTAAAAAGACATATTTTAAATGATCAAGAAGTAACTTCAACTCAAGTTCTGGAGGTTTTCAATTGATGGACAAAATGACTTATCTTTTTCTATAGTGTCCAAAATTTTGAAACTTTCTCAAACATAGTTTGAATCATCTTTAGAAAGATCTTCACATTGATCTAATTCTTCTTCTTGCTCGTGTTCCAAATCTTTTACTTCAGCTTTTTCTTCATAATTAGTTTTGAAATGGCATTCACTCGAGTATCTTATAACATCCATTCTATAACATTCATCATCTTTGCCTTTTGCAGAATATTTCATTGATCTTGAAATGTTAAAAGTAACAGTTTGATCATTGGCGTGCATTATTAATTCCCCTTTTTCAAAATAGAGTGGTTTTTCTAACTCAAGCCTGGACATAATGGCATAACGTTAATACTTGCACCTAAATCACATAAAGCTTTCCCATAAAATCTATCCCTATCACACATGGAATTGTAAAGATACTAGGATCTCTAAGCTTTTTAGGAAGCTTTTTCTGAATTATAGCACTACACTCCTCACTAAGTGTAACATTCTCATTATCTTCAAACTTCTTTTTCCTGTTGAGAATATCCTTCATAAACTTTACATAGCTTAACATTTGTTCTAAGGCTTCAGCAAATGGAATATTAATTGTAAGCTGCTTAAAAATTTCCAGAAATTTTGAAAATTGCTTATCCAACTTCTGTTGACGAAGTCTCTGAGGAAATGGGTGTGGTGGTTTTTCTAAGTTAACTTTAAGTGGAGAAATATGTCCTTCAGAATCTTTTGGAGCGTCCTCTTTTGATTCTTCAATTTCTTCTCTCTCTCTACTTTAGTTTCTTTTTTAACCCCATCTTCCAGCTCTTCAGCTTCTAAGTTGAATGGCTTTTACTTGCTCTTTATTCTGGTCTTTCAGATTTGTTTCAGTATTACTAGGAAGTGTTCTTTGGGATCTATTATTTAATGAATTTGCGATTTGTCCAAGTTGATTCTCAATATTTCTAATTGTAGCTCATAAGTAGATCTATAATTATTATTCCCTTGGTTGTTCCAGTTTCTCAATGAGTTTACTTGACTGTTCCCCCATTACTGATTATTACCACCCGTAGTATTATTCCAATTAAAGTTGGGATGATTCTTCCAACCTGGGTTATAATAGTTTGAATATGGGTTATTCTACTTGTTATTTATAGCATTCAAAGTTTCTAATGATACTTGAGAATCTACCATTTGGTCTAATGAATTTTCTTCAATCATAGAGATTGGTTGAGAAAAATTCATTCCAAATTGGTCGAACTTCCTTAAAATTGCAGTAACTTGTTTGCTAACATAGTAAATGCATCAAATTAATGAACATTGTCTACTTTCTTTGGATTTACCCTCTCATAAGACAATTGAAAATTATTGGTAGTCATTTCTTCAATTAAAGCATAAACGTCATGAAAAGGTTTTGACATCGATGAACCACCAGCAGCGACATCGATAATAGATCAAAGAGATCTAGCTAATCCATTATAAAAAGTTTGAATTATTAACCAATCTGGTATAACATGGTGTGGACACTTTCTTAATAGTTCTTTAAATCGTTCTCATGCTTCATAAATAGATTCCCCTTCAAATTGATTAAAAGATGTATTATCATTTCTAATCTTCGCAGTTTTTTATGGTGGAAAATATTTAGCAAGGAATTTTTGTGCTAAATCACCCCAAGTTCTGATAGATCCAGGTGCTAATAAATTCAGCCACATCTTAGATTTATCCCTCAGTGAGAAATGAAATAATCTAAGTCTTATGGCATCATCTGATACACTATCATAATTAAATTTAGCGTGCAATTCTAGAAAATTTGCAAGATGTGAATTTGGATCCTCAGTTGGTAATCCCCCAAACTGATTATTTGATATCATTTAGATAATAGCAGGTTTAAGTTCAAATGAATTAGTTACTACAGTAGGTTTTTGAATACTACAATGAAGTTCATCTATCGTAGGGTTAGCATAATCTCGTAAAGGTCTAAAATTTTTATGAATTTCAGCATTTTGATTATTTTGATTTACCATTTCTGTAATTATTTTGGATTTTTCAGTCATTTTTTTAGATTTTTCAAGATTTTAATTTTTTTTATTTTTCTGATTTTCTTAACAGTTCTTTCTAATTCAGAATCGTAGGGTGCTAGTCCTCCAGAACCTGAACTATGCATACACAGACATGAAATAAAATGAAATAAAATAAAATAAATCACATAAAATAAAATACTATAACTTTTTTAAAGTTTAAATAAGACTTTCTAAAAATAGAAAATTGCTTTTAAATCAATTTTTGAAATCTTTCCCGGAAACGACGCCAAAAACTTGATCCCGACTATTTGTATGCAATAGTATAACAATGACTTTAATTATAATTTTCACTTATATTTCCTTACTTTGCAACAGAACCAAAAACTTGATCCTAAAGAAAATAAGAATTTAACTTTTCAAAAAATATATATATATATATATATTGGGATACTATGTAAGTATACGGATCGTTATCAAGTAATATAGGACTTTTTTATTAAGCCTCGAATATCAAACCCATAGGGAAATTATGTAATATGCACAATTGAACAACAATCTTTCTATTCTAAAAAGACAATTACTTAAACTATAGATAATTTGATAGTAATTAAAATTCAAATCTTTTTAGTATTTTTGATATTTTCACAAAACTGTAACAACTTCTAAATAACTTTAGTTTATGTAAAAGAAAAGCAAGGATTATGAAAATATATTTCTCCTTTTCATGAATCAGTAATGAGTATAAGGATTCTGTTGTGAAATTATACAAATTGTGTTGTGTCAAATAGGAGCAATAATATTTTTTACCATTCCTAGAGATGCTATAAAGAACATTTGTTAATTTAAAGTTTGAATAGTTCCGAAGACCGACTAGGCAGGGAAGATATCAGCTCTCACTCTAGAGTTTCCTCGATTCTCTCCACCTGGGGGCTAACGTCTCGTATCAGAACCTAAAATAATAAATCAAGTTGGGGTCTTTAAACTGTCACTTTAAAGTCCTCTAACTCTACACCCTTCAAAGTTTATTTCTCTATTTAATTGCACTAAATCATATGAATTACATTCTCATTCATACAACCTTATGTGACTCTTTCCAATTGTTGATTGAGACAATATCAGCCTGGTTCTTACGTGTCTCTCAACAAATTTTAACATCAAGATGGGCCAGATCAAAAAATAAATGAAGTTCATGGAATTAAATCATCACAAATTCTTCCAACATTAAAGATTAATACTCTCCACAACTTCCATCCAACATATTAATTACTTCATTTTATAGAGAAAGATAAAAAAACTACTCAAAATCCATGGAGAAAACAAAACCACACTTTAGTTTAAAAGTAGAAATTATTATCAAACCAACAAGAAGTCTTGATTAAAACCAAAAGTAGTTTAAAAACAAAGATAAAAACCTGTCTCAAATCCTCCACCAAACTATTGATGTTCCTTTGAATCTCTTTTCTGTTACAACACTCTAAACTCTCAAAATAAAATTAAAAACAAAAGGAAAAAGTAAATTTTGTGGTGCCTGAATCTCTCCACAAGATTCTCCACAATCTTCTCAGGACACAACAAGCACCCTTCTCAAATGTCTCAACTTCTTCTTTTATAAATTTCCCTAGGCGTGCCTTTGAAACTCTTTAAAATGTGTCCAATTTCAATGTATTCTAGACGTGCCTTGGAAACTCTTTAAAATGTGTCCAATTTCAATGTATTCTCTAAGGGATGCCTCCTTTCACAAGTCTTTTAATAATATTTTCATTCCCAGTGGTCATAACCACCCTTTTAAGCTAATAGGTGCCTCAAATGCCTCTTCAAAATTCAGCCAAATGAAGAAAACTGCCAAATAACTACCTTTGGTGCTTAAGCGTGGGGCCTCTGGCGCTTAGGCGCGACCTTCTCTATTTCACCGGCGCTTAAGCGTCGGATCTAACGCTTAGGCACCAAAACACTTTTGCACAAATTTCACAGTTTTGCTCCAAATTTGATCCTTTTTCACTGCTTTTAGCATTTTTTAACTTTTTACTTGTACCTGAAAGAGAAAAACACAAATACCTTCCATTAAAGTGCAATATATCAAAAATAGGTATAAAAATGTGTCTAAAAAAGCTATATATTTTTGTTGTATCACATTTAAGGTGTATCACTTACCTGTATGAAAAATTAAGAATTTTGGGTGATATCCTTTGTATGTCCACTTGTTAGTCACTTTATTTGGGTTAAATGGTTCCCCTCCCTTGATTGTCTTGCCGATAGGTTCTAACCAATGTTGAACTTTATAAGCACAGATGTTGATGGTTGCCTACGGAAGTCTCTTAAGAATTGTCAGGGCCAATTCAAAATTCTTACCCAACTCCGATCTTTCATATATGCTACACTTGACCTTGCCCAAACATGCACACGTTGATATTTTGATATTTCATACTCCAATTTCAAAATATCCAATACCTGTTTAGTTTTTATATGCTCACAATTGCAAAGTCATCAGAGACGCAGATATGCATTGGCCCTCTCTTTACTGTTTTTTTATATATATGTTGAATTCTTGTTATTTACCGCATTTTTTGACATGTGAAAAGGCCCTTAGGGTAGCGGATGTAGGACATATGTCTAGGAGAAAGCCCTGCAATAAAACTTATCGACTTAACAATAATAATAATCATCAACTCAAAAGTGTACCTTCTAAAATTAAAATACTACAATAAAGAGCCTAGAGGGAGTTATCTACAAGATGAGCAGCCATGATGCAAGCAAGTAGTGGACAACTTTAGACAACAATCAAGAAAAAACATAAGTGAATGATGATCCTCTACAAAACATTATGTGGTTTTAAATAACTTAAACTCTTGGGATTTTGAGGTCGTTCATCTAGCACGACATAAATTCTCACGCTAACTTTTAGGTATTCATATGATTGTACGTCGTGCGATATACGCCCTAACTCTATTTAGGATTCTGAGGTTTTTCATTTGGTACTACATAAATAGTCCTATCTTCCTAAGCTATTTGCATGATTGTATATTTGTGTAAGTGTAAGCCCTAAATCTTAAATAAAATGACTTCCTAAACCTTCTCAAAAATCAAATAATATTACTTCCAAAATATAAAACCTAATAATAAGATAGTTTAGGAAGTCATTGAGATCCACCTCAGAGCCTGTGACATGCCCTACCTTTTGCAGCTTTAGATTTCAAAATAATTATTTCACATTGAGACATT
This sequence comes from Phalaenopsis equestris, assembly GCF_001263595.1. Lineage (NCBI taxonomy): Eukaryota > Viridiplantae > Streptophyta > Magnoliopsida > Asparagales > Orchidaceae > Phalaenopsis > Phalaenopsis equestris. Next base: position 65,684 of record NW_018241851.1, read on the forward strand.
CCCACTTGTTTTTTCTATGACCAATCATTAAAACTAGTCATTGAATTATTCAAGAAGAAACCCCAACTTTAATCGAGAGTTTTAGTAAGTGATCTCGGTCGCTTAAGATGTAATTAACTATAGGGGTTTGCACCTATAGGAGAATTAATAACTCAGATAATCTAAACCCTATCTAATCTTTACATTAGATTGGAAAATAATTGGTCGTAAAATTCGCAGACCACATAAATATCATAATGTTTTTAGTTTAAATAATTGAGTTTATTATCAAGTGATACTTTTATCTTTCGAGATGATGTATTCTCTTAGTATTGTGCTCGATTATTTAAACTATTAAATGAATAAAATCTATTTGATCTCATTTTTCAAAATTAAAATATTATTTTCAAAATCAAAATTACATACATATTAAATTAAATCATTTTCAAACCAACAGATCAATCCTGAAAGGCGGCTGATCAACCACCAAAATAGCCCCATTCATTTCCAAATCAGTAAAAACTCCCTTCTCCTCTCCAATTTTAAGGTTTATTTTCCTCTTTTGATTCTTCTCTCCAAAAGTCTTCTTCCTCTTCATCTAAAATTAAGAACTCCTAGTAGTTCTTGGAGAATTCCATCAAAAGGCAAGGGATTAAGCAAGGAGCATCAAGAGTAATCAAATTCGAAGCAAAAAGTATAAATAATTTTAAAGTTTTTAATGCAACTTAAAGGGTTGTCCTTATAATCTCATAATATGCCTTTGAATATATAATTTTACATGTTTTCATGTAAAAATTGATGAATTTTCACCATAATTTGGTCAAAATCAAAATATAATGGTATAAAATCACATTTGATTAATTTCTATTCTAAAGGCTTTAGGAAATATTCTTACACATTCACACAAAATTCTATAAATTTCCTACATGCTTTTGCCTAAACCCAAACTTTCTTTGCATAAAGTCATAGGATTTCCATCTTAAATGCAATAGATGTTATTGATATGAAGTTATTTTCCAAAAATTAACATGTTTTAATTTAAATCAAAATCAAAATTTTCTATACATGTTTCATAAAGTTTTGTTATAAGTCTTTTATGTTGTGTTAATTTAATATTCCTAAATGCAAAATTTTCATCACTCGTGCCAAAACCGAAACACGTGTAGGGTTATGATGTTATAGTTTCAAAAAAATTTTATGTTTTTGTATTTCATTGTGTATGTTAATTATTATATAGTATATCATAGGGCTTTGTTATTAATTATGTTGTTTTAGGTTTATATGTGTTTATTTTAACAAAATTAAAATAATTTAATGCAATTATTCACAGGATTTTTGTTAATTAAATGTGTGTTTTATGTAATTAACATATTCCTATACTTCAATTCATGAAAACAAATAAATTAACTTCACTAAAATTCCAAAAACAAAAAACTTATATGTTTACTTTAATTTGCTTGTAACTTACATAAGTTAAATATACTTTAAATTACCTTAATTAATTTAATTAATTAATTAGCTACCTTTTAAACAACTTTGGCGAAAAAATTATAAAAATTAAAATGTACTTTGAATTATTTTAATTTATTTTAACTATCATTTAATTAATCAATAAATATAAATTAAGTTAAAAGTCTTTAACAATTAATCGCATTTCCAATTGTTTTAAATTAATAATAATAATAATAATAGTAATAAAACACTTTAATCCAGCCACAAAATTTATAAATCAAATTAATTAAAACACTAATTTGATTAAACTACTAAATACATAAAGAATTTAATCAACATCCTATTTTATTGATTGATATATATTAAATGAATCATTTGATAACTTGAAATTAATAATCTTCGAATTAATATCTTAATTAACTAATTAAATAGGTAATTATTTAATTGATTAATTAATATTTTAATTAAACTTTTTGTTTAGTAATAATAATATTAATCATCATCAAATTAACAAATCA
>NW_018241851.1:67673-77959 GCF_001263595.1 Phalaenopsis equestris
TACATACATACATACATACATACATACATACATGTATGTATGTATGTATGTATGTATGTATGTATGTATGTATGTATGTATGTATGTATGTATGTATGTATGTATGTATGTATGTATGTATGTATGTATGTATGTATGTATGTATGTATGAAGCTCGAAGGCCAATTCATTGATGTAAAGAAAGACACAATGGTTTTAGTGACTGGGTACCTTGAACCCACTCACAAAGTATACGACTCACTCAAACACGACTTGAAAATATACAAGTATTTAAGGCTATTTGCATGATCGTACAACGTAAACTCTTCTATCTTTCTAGGTTATTTACATGACCGTATATTATGCAAATGTAAGCTCTAATTTTAAATAATTGACAGAATTAAATATCAAATATACATCATTTCCAAGATATAAAGCCAAATAACAAGATATTTTGGGAAGTCATCGGGGTTTTCCTCTGAATCTGTGATTTCTCTACTTCTTGCTCCTAAAGGTTTAAGGGTCTTTTTGGGGCAGTTGTAGCTTATTGAATAATCTGCTGATAAGCTGATTATAAATAATCAGCTGAGAAGCTAGGTGTGGTGGTTATTACAATTTTTTATTTTTTGAAAAAACAAGACCAAAAGTAGAAAGCTATCTAGGTGCAGTGTGAAAACACACTTAAGACCAAAACTAGAAAGCTATCTAGGTGCAGTGTGAAAACACACTTTTTAGCATTTTGTAAACGCATAAGATGTCAAAACACAGTTTACCCAAACAGATAAGGTGCAGTTTCAAAACGCCACCGCAACAAATAAGCTGCCCCAAAAGGGCCCTAAGTTCCCTTAGGTCATGAATTTGAATCCCTTGCTTGGAGGGTGTGGTACTCGAATATTTAACACACCTAGGGATGATTGAGGGTCATCTAATGTCCATCGATCAATTCTTTTGAATACATATATATATATATATATGAAACAAATTTGATTTGGGGGTACTTGTTTAAAGTTCAACAAGAAGAAAATTTGATCATAAAAGTTTTGAATCAAATTTAAGGATGATTCAAACCATGTTTGAACTCGATGTTGATATGGTTCATAACCAAATTAAATCCATTTTAAATAGTGTTCAAACAAGGTGTAATTTTTGTTTGAATTATGTTTGCATAATATTTGGACATAGTTCAAATCTTATTCAAGTAAGATTTGAACATGGTTAGAATATAGATTGAATGAAGTTTAAGTTGTGTTTACATATTTTAGATATCATAAAGTCAATCAAGAGTTTCAACACAATAGGCAACGAGATTGCTATAAAAATGTATAACCAAAATAACTATTATATAACAAATTATAAATTAGATACAAAAAAGGGTAATTCAATAACGACAACACATCAAAGTTCAGTTTAACAACCAAAATAAAACATGGCATACTTCTAGAGTTATAATATAACATATCTAAATAGAAACGTCAACATAAAAATTATTATTTATCGTAGAAAAAAATAATCAACATTATATTAATCAAAGAATAGATATTTTTACAATAATCTTTTTAATCTAAATTATTATGAAATAAATCTATCAACATAAATTTCTTGTGGAACTATATATGCTTAAATATTGATGTGTGCTAGAGAATTAACTGTGATTGAGGAATGAATTAGCGTCGCAGTGTGATACGAGAATTTAACACACACACTCAGTGAGTAAAAGTGACAGATAGATATACCATGAGTTTTTATGTGCAAATCCCAAAAAAAGATAATACAACGAGGCTTAGCCCAGTTAGAAATAATCCACATTACCTTGATCAATGTATATAAAGGTCCTTGTCCCACAGGCACAAAAAGGTCACACAGTTATAGTGTTTGTATGTACAATGCCTCATCGAACATTTTCGGTAGCAATTACAACTGCCAGAATTTTGGTAGACTATCTTCGAAGTGCATCCTTGGTTTATTTTGTGTTACGCTGCACATATCTCAAATATTTAATTATTTGAATGATACGCTTGATATCAGAAGTAATACACTATCTTGAAAAATGAAAACACCACTTTATAAGTAATTTGATTATTCAAATAAAGAATTTTCAAAAAATGATGGGTCTGATATTAAACCAACAAATTTTTCCCCTATCTAACACGAAGAGTAGATAGGGTACATATTAATATGGATTACTAACTTTCTATTAGAGCAAACCCTTTTAGTTAATTATATCTTAAGAAACATGTCTCTTAAGAATACCCTTGATTAAGGCTAATATTTTATCTTAAAGAACTTCAAAGTTTAATTTTCATGATTGTTTATTTGATTTTAAAATGGGATAAATCAAAATAGAATAATTCTTATTGGAACACAAAGAAGAAGAATTAGGAAGTGTCAAGAAAATGAGGAGCTCACTGACACTTCAACTATCCAATTGTTTGCCTTTATTAATTTGAAATTTAAGAGATTTTTATTTTCAAGCTGGCATTTTACAAGATTATTAAAACTTATATCCCAAGATAACTGATCATGAGAAAATCTAAAAACTGAAGACTTAAGTCATGATTATACGAACATCCTCAAAATTCTAAGGCTACATGTGAGATCTAATGGAGTAAATACAATCGCAAAATGTAGTTTAACAAGAAGAATACAACAAACAAAAACTTATAACACGAGCCCTCAAAGAATCGAGCAAGCACGAACAACTAAAATTATTATAGTCCCTACTACACAATGTTAGCACATCATAACATGTAAAAGGAAATTACACAACACATAAACAAAAGACTAGCTACTCGGCTTAACATTCAGTCAAACGAGTAAACAAAATAATCATAAGAAACACAAAACACATCAACATAATTTCTGGTTAAGCTACTCCTAAAAATTAGAGTTAATGTCCTAACAGAATCTCTAATGTGTGTGCTGGGATACATGAAGCTAGATAAATTAGGCATCTTGTTCCAATTATGATGTTTTATTATTTTCTTAATATTAATATTTATCCAAAGGAATATTCCTTTATTTTTTTAAATATTTTGTGAATTTGTATAATTTTTTTTAATGATTTTATTGTATTTTATTCTAATATTAATTAAATATCACATATATATATATATATATATACTCATGGTGGCGGTTGGCTCCCTAGCTCTGCTAGGGTTTCTGCTCTAATGGTGACCTCCTCCTTTCCCAAGCTGGTTAGTTATATTCTCTTCCGAATTTCCTTCTGCTGTTTGTGGTTTTTTTTAGACTGAGATCTTCTTTTGAAGGTTTCTCCACTTTCCCGACTAATCCGCTAATCCTTCTTCAAATTTCTAGGTTATTGTTCCATTGCTGGGAGCTCTTTCTATTCTTGGTTTGGTTTCTATGTGTGCTCCATTTTGCTGCTAATGGTTGCTCTTAAACTAATCCTTTTTCAAATTTCTAGGTTATTGTTCCATTGTTGGGAGCTCTTTCTGTTCTTGGTTTGGTTTCTGTGTGTGCTCCATTTTGCTGCTAATGGTTGCTCTTAACCACATTGATTTAGAAACTAATATACAATGGGCAAAAGCCACCTCTGTTGATGTTGTGGGAAAAGGTTTTGAGACCTTGCAAAATTTTGAAAATCTTATATTTCCTCAATCTTATCATGATGCTACCGTTGGCAAGGTAGATTGCCCTTTTGTGAAACCTTTGGGGAAAAAAGGAGGAAAGGTTGTTGCCTTCTTCTCTGACAGTGAGATTATGTCCCTAGCTGACGCTCGAAAATTCACTCTTGTTGGCAAGTTTCAGTTCAGCCACCCTAAAATGGATGATATCAGGAAATACTTTGATGAATTGAAATTAGTTGGTGCTTGGAAGGTGGGGTTGATTGATGGCAGACATATTATGATTCATTTGGCTAAAGAAGAAGATTATGCAAGGCTTTTTGCTAAACAAGTTCTCTCTTTAGATGACATTTCCATGAAATTATTAAAATAAACTACTGACCTTGATCCATCAAAAGAACCTCCTATTGTACCCATTTGGTTCAAACTCCCTGTGCTGAAGTTACATTTCTTCAATCACTAAGTTATATTCACCATTGGCACAACACTTGCAAGACCTATAAAGTTGGATGCTCCTACTTTTAATCTCTCTAGGCCTTTTGTGGTCAGAATCTTAGTTGAAAGGGATATCACTCAACCTAAGGTGGATGAAATCTAGCTTGGAACTGTTAATAATGCTATATTACTGTCTTAACTGCAAAATATTTGGACACACTGATAGTAGATGCTTCAAACCGCACCCTAAGAAAAATAAACCTTCATCAGGATCCTTTTCCAGCACTCCCAATCTGAATGTTAATCTGCCTTTAGAACCTGGCTCCCCTCACAAGACTGTTAACCTACTATGGGTGTTGACCCCCCTTCACCTACACAACTCCACACACCTGCTGACACTTTTGTCATTAAACTCACACATGTTGTGGAAGTTCCTGTTGAAGGAACTTTTGGTTTAGATCAGGTTCCTTTTGTACCCACCACTATGATTGATCCTTTACATATTGTTGTCACTGATTCCCCATCCTTAACTCAATCAGCACCTGAACTTTGTCCTTTTTTGGAACCTTTAATCCCTCCTCCACCCATTGTTGAACCTACTATCTCTATCTTTTCTTCTGATGTGGAGGTCCCTGCTGTGGGAGACTCAGTAAAGGATAAGTTGTTAGCTTCTTCAACTAAAGTATCTACTGACCCTCCTGCTTTAGCTCCTACATTTATAGCTGAGTTTGAAGACAACCTGGTTCAACAGATGAATTTGGATCTAGAAGAAGAATGACAATTACATCAGTCAAGAAAAAAGAAGAAAGGTCTGCAGGAGCTGAAAAGTGGGGTTTCAGCAGCTGGGGACTCTATGAACAAGAGCTTGGATTCCCTTCCTAGAACTAGAAGGAGGGGAAAATAATTTTATGATTAATCTCTTTTGTTGGAATGTTAGGGGATTAGCACATCCTAGGTCCCTTAGCAGGTTACTCTACTTAAATAGAATGCACAAGTTTTGGTGTATTGCCTTACTTGAACCTACGGTTTCTAAACATCAACCCATAATCATTAAGAAGTTCCTTGGATTCCAGTTTTCTCCAAATTGCAATAACAAGATTTGGCTTCTTTGTAGAAAGGAAGTCACTTGACAAATCTTACATGATCACCCTCAGTTTCTTCATATCTCCCTTAATTTGGCTGGTTATTCTGCTCAAGCTACTTTTTTTTATGCCATTAGTAATTCGAAAGAATTATGGAAGGAGCTTTTTCTGCTTAGCCAATCAATTTCTTTTAAGTGGCTGGTCTGTGGGGATTTTAACTGTGTGGCTTCTCCCTGTGAAAAGGCACCGGTAGACCTCCTGAAATCAATAAAATGAATTTCTTCATTGATAATATGTAGCTCGCTAGATTATATGATTTGGGCTTCTCAGGCCCCAAATTTACATGGAGAAGGGGAATATATGGGAAAGGATAGACAAGGCCTTAGCTAATGAATTTTGGCTAAATGATTTCCTGCATACTTCAATGACTCATCTACATAGGACTGGGTTTGACCATAGACCCCTTCTTATCAGAATTCAAAGCTCCTCCACACTCATTAAAGCCCCTTTCAGATATCTTAATGTCTAGTCCTCACATCCTGACTTTCTAAAACAGGTGCTTTCTATTTGGACCAGTTATCATCATGACAACCCATGGGTGAAATTATGGGTTCTACAAAAGAGACTAGTTGTTAATCTAAGAGCTTGGAATTGGCAAGTCTTTGGAAATTTTCACACTAAGGTTGGTGAAGCTGAGGCACTTGTTGAAAATTTGGAGACCCGGCTGGCTAAAAACTCCTCCTTGGAAGCTGATCTTTTCACTGCAAATGAAAACCTACTCAATTTTATCCACCTGCAGAAGCAACTCCTTCATCAGAAAGCTACACAAACTCACTTTTGTGTAGGGGACAAAAATTCAAAATACTACCATGCCATCATTAATTATAGAAGGAAATGCAATGAAATACCATAGATCAAAGATTCTCATGGAGTCTGGCTCAATACTGCAAGTGATATCTCTGCCAGTGCAATGGATTACTACCAAAATCTATTTACTCAACCCACTATAACTAGAGAAGCTGTACATGTAAACCTCTTTGATCATTGCAGAATGTTCACTTCCAGCCTTCAACTATCTCATATCCCTTCTGAAGAGGAAATCAAATATGCTTTAGACTCTATTGACAGCAATAAGGCTTCTGGGCTAGATTATTATTCGGTTGATTTCTATAAAAAAGCTTGGAATATAATCAAGATGGAGGTGATTCAAGCTATTCAAGCCTTTTTCAAGGGTCTTGACCCTCCAAGGTACTTCATATCCTCCTCCACCATTACCTTCATTCCAAAGGAGATAAATTGAAAGAGATGGGAGTTGTTTAAGCATATTAGTCTCACCAATGTGGTTACTAAGATTATTAACAAAGTGATTTTTGCTAGAATCCAACCTCATATACACAAAATGATCAGCATGAACCAAACTGCTTTTATTAAAGGAAGTAGTATTGTTGATAATGTCCTATTAGCACAGAAACTCTACCAAGACCTGGATAGAAGCTGCAGGGGGATATAAACTGGACAGAAGTAAAGCTTATGACACAATCCATTGGGATTTTATTGAGGAGGTTCTTCAAGCCAGAGGTTTCTCTCTGGATTTCATTAAACTAATCATGAGATGGCTCAATAACAATGCTCACTCTTTGCTTATTAATGGGTCTTCAAATGGCTACTTCAAAGCAACTAGAGGAATTAAGCAAGGTGACCCCTCTCCTCAACCATTTTTATTTTGGTTTTTGACTACCTTTCTTTAATGCTTAACCAGGTCTCAAATTCATCTCCACATAATCAGTTCAAGCATAGATCCAATATTGCCATCAACCACTTATCTTATGCAGATGATGTTATACTCTTCTCTAAAGCCACTAAACCTGCTGCTAGACAAATCCAGAAATGTCTTAATGAATTTCTTGTCTGTTCTGGGCTTCTTTTGAACAAGCAGAAGTGAAGCATTATATTCAGCAAAGATGTCAAACAATCATTCAAATTGTGACTTTCAGACTTCACTGGTTTCAAATCTTCCAACTCCCCTCTAAAATATTTGGGGGTTCATTTGCTGAAAGTTAGGACCATACAAATTCAATTTGATGAAGTGGCTACAAAGATCCAAACTAAGCTTCTCAGCTGGACAAAATCCTTTCTCTCTAATGGAGGAAGAATTACACTTTTAAAATATGTACTTTCTGCTTTCCCTTCCTACATGCTGCAGATGGACACTTTGAAGAAGAGAGCACAACTGCTACTTGAGAGAACATCCAACAGATTTCTTTGGTTAGGTAAAAGAAACCAAATGCACTGGACCAATTGGAATACTCTCTGCAAACTTGTTGATAATGGGGGGATTGGTTTTAGAAGCTTTAAACACCTGCAACATATTAATTTTTGCAAGCTTTGGATACACTTCAGGTCTCGGGAGTCCCTATGGGCAATTTTCCTGAAAGGCAAGTACTACAGAGATTGTCATCCCTCTCTTGCCACTCCTAAGCTGGGTGATTCTAAAATCTGGTCTCAAATGCTTAAGATAAAGCACACTGCTGAAGAACATTTCATTTGGGAATTACGGGAGGGGAACATTAATTTCTGGATGGATAACTGGATGGGAGATGGAAAGCAAACTGATGTACACCCAGCCCCCTTAACCACAATTATTAAGGTGTCAGACTGCTGGAATGAGGGGCATTGGGATCTCCTTGCCCTTCAGAATATTCTAGATACCTCCACCATTCACAGGATTACTAGCATACCACTGGATCATATTAGGAAAGATAAAATCATCACTAAAAAGGGGACATCTCAATACATTACTGCTTACATCTACTCCCTTCTGTCCCATGGATTGAAGACCCCATTCGAGAAACCACTATGGGGAAAATTTCTTTCTCCTTCTATGTCCTTCTGTTGGAAAATCTTTTTCAAGCTTCTCCCCATTGATGACATCTTGAAGCTGAAAGAGTTGAGAGGCCCATCTTGCTGTGTCATATGCAAAATGCAAGAGGAAACTACTGCTCACTTTTTTTTCCAATGTAACTTTGTTCAGCAAGTGTGGTCAGCAATGCTTAACCATTTGAAAGTGCAAACTATTACTCTTACTTGGCAGTTGTTTCACATTTGCTGGCAAGGCTGGCATCAATTGAAACCTATAACCATACCTTATGTTGTGACATGGTTCATTTGGATGTCTAGGAACAAGGCTAAGTTTGAAGATCAACAACAACTTCCTACAAAAGTGGCATCTAACTGCCTTGCTTTTTTTGAAAAAAACTCTCTATATGGAAGGCTTTTTCGGACCTTCTTTTGTTTGGAAACATGTCCAGTCAGCCTATCCTAGAACACCATTTAGTATATTGGCTCAAACCAGAAGCTGGGTGGCTGAAAGTCAATACTGATGGCAGCTTCTACCAATCTAATGCTAGTATTGGGGGACTTTTCAGAAACTCACAGGGCTCCTATCTTCTTAATTTCCTTTCTTTAACTTTTTGCAGTAGATGCTTTGGAGGCTGAATCTATTGTTGTTTATTGGGCTATCCACATTGCTTTTAAAGCCAAAATACAAAATTTATTTGTTGAATCTGACTCCAAGATCTGATCAGCATTCTCTTGAATCAGCATTACTGCCCTTGGCACATTCTCGAGTGGAAAAACAAGATCCACCTCATCTCCTCCAACATCAATCTGAAGTTCTACTTTGTCCACAGAGAAGGCAACCGACCTGCAAATTGGCTTGCACAAGCTGGTCTAGGGGTTGATAGTCCACTCATTACTAAAAATGTTTCTCCTCCTCTCTTAACCTTATTGGTCTGCCCTTCTGCAAACTTTTGTAATCCTTGTTATCTTGTTTTGTTTTGAATGCATTTTCATCATCTTGGAAGGCTAAGCCCTTCTAGGTGATCTTTTGATAAAAAAAAAAGTCAATATTAAAGTTTTTTAAAACAACACTAACCACATAGAAAAGTAGTTAGAGGTCTTCTAAAACAATAAATATAAAATTTAGAGAATTTTATGTATTTTATAAAATTTTGAATTAAAGTTTTATTTATTTAATATTTCTTCAAATGTTTAATATCTTTTGACTGAAATGTTTTCAAAATTTCTTGAAATTATTGCTGGAAGTTGCTATTAACATCAAATATGTTTTGTGAAATTTTAGTAAAATTTTATTTATTTATTATTGTTATTTTAATTTTAAATATATTTTTCAGTTAGAAATTCAGAATAAATGAAAATAATCCCCAAGTTTTTTGAAATTTTACAAAGTTGCTTAACATAAATGTCTAAACAAACTTTGAAATTTTTAAGTCATTTCAAGTTCAATTTAAATTTTTTATGAACTATTAATATTATTTAATAGTTTAATTATTTAAATTGAATTTAGATAAAATTTTATTTAAATAATTTCTATTTTTTATTGTTTTTTTTTTCTGTAAACATATTCTAATGGTGTGGATTTGAAATTTTATGGGTATGTTTCCTTTTTTTTTTTTTAAATTCATCAATTTATTTCAAAATGCTCTTTATTCTGTTAAAAAGTGAATTAAGTTAATTATATAATATTTTTAATTTTTAATTGTTCAAATTTTAAATTTAAATGTGAAGGAAATATTTATATAATTTTGAGAAATTACATATATACCTATTGTTACTTTTATTTCCATGGATTTTAGTAAAATGTTACTTTTATCTTCTTGATTAATCATTTTTTAAAATTAAATTTTATATTTTTTTGTCAGATTTGAATATTTAATTTAGTGATTATGAATGTTATGGTTACATTTATAATTTTGAATTTTACATAATTACCTTTAATTCATAAAATTTCATTTGCTGAATTTAATCAATCACACTTCCAGATGATAAATCCATTAAAATTTCAAATAGAATTAGGGGATGTTTGGTAGCATTATTTAAAGGGATTTAGTTGTGGATTTAGCTTAAATCAAGTCAAACATCTAAAATATCAAAAGTTACGCGTTCCGACGTTTCTTCCCATCTTCCGTCTGCTTTAGGACATAAATCCGGATTTAATAAATCCAAGTCTTAGACGGAATTAAGACTTTCTAGTCGTCGTCGCTCGAGACTTAGTTCCCACGAAAGTGAAGATCAGATTTACAGGATTTAATAAATCCTATTTAACATAAATTCAATCTGCAGCCAAACACCACCTTATATTGACTAAATGTTTAAATGGTAAATATATATATATATATATATATAT
>NW_018241851.1:78821-102859 GCF_001263595.1 Phalaenopsis equestris
ATACATACACATCGCCTTATATATATATATATAAGTTGAGTTGTCTTCGAGTCGATAAGATCAGTTGGATCGGTTGAGATCTGCTCGATTAAAAGCGATTAGCTCGATTAGCTAAGCTTAGTCGATATAGGTCGGTCGGTTGATATGGTCCGACCATCAATCCTTGGCTTCTAATGAGGGGCTTTTGAATGTTTCTAAGATAGTTGAAGATGCTTGGCAACGAGATCTTCCCAAGATTGTCACTCTTGTGATAGTTGGATCGGATATCCTTTTGTCTCGTATCTGACTTAATGGCTCATTCTTGTATCATCAGATCGTCTTTGATCCATCTTATGGTTCAATTAGTATTGGTCGTACTGGTTTTGGCTCAGACAGCTTCTCTCGACCAGATAAGTGAGCCTCATGATCTTTTTTTTAGGTGGGCCTTTCTTCTTCGTACTCTTTCCTTCTAGATTGTGAGATCTTCTCAAAATCAATGTTGGAACATTTTTTATGTATGTGTTTATATGAGAGTAGCAAAAGTTATCATAAAAAGTCTTTGTTCTAACTAAGATATCTCCCTCCCTCTAAGAATTTACAATAAAATATGACTATACTTGCTTTTTAATAGGGCTATAAATGAACCAATGCACTTGACGAACTACTTGAACTACGCTGTTTTAATATTCGTTGTGGTAGAACCACCGAGAGGTCAAGAGAGGCACTTAGAATCCTTAGATTTTTACTAAACTCTTTAATATCATATAATACACTCAAAATTTTGCCCCCTATATTTAACTAATTTAATATTAAATTAATAATAATATTTACAATAGTTTTTAATTTTTTTTAAGGAAATCAAAGCTTAAACTTAAATATTCGAACTCCTTAATTTTTAATTTCGCCATTCCTTTTCTTAAATTCTTATTCTGTCATATATATCATCATGTTATTTGATTGATACCATTATGGCAGCCATGTGTTCATGACATACGCTTTTATGTTACATGCTAGATTATTCAAAGAACAGAACAAGTCAGATAGAATTCACTTAATTATATAATTAATAGAAAAATATTTTAATTTAATATCAACATGCATATAAACTTCATGTTGAGTAATGAAGCGCTATGCAGAGTAGTGACCAACATTGCAAAGTAAAGAAGCAATGTGCAGAGTTGTATCCAACTTCATGGAGTAGCAGAGCAGTCCATGGAACAATGTCTTGTCATGAACACCACGCAATAGAACATTTTGAAGAGGGTGTCCCAAAATTCTAACAACTACAATCGTTTCTGAACATTGTGCAATAGGTCTTCTGACATACAAACATTGTAATTGTGTGACCCTTTTCCGTCTATGGCACAAGAGATTTTGCATATACTCATCAAGCTATAGTGGATTATTTCTTGCAATGCTATGCCCCATATTTTTTTCCCAGGGGTTTCAACATAAAAATCTTATGGTGCCTCTATCTATCATTTTTATTCTCTAAGTCTGTGTTGGATTCTCATGGTTCAATTAGTATTGGCCGTACTGGTTTTGGCTCAGACAGCTTCTCTCGGCCAGATAAGTGTGCCTCATGATCTTTTTTTTAGGTGGGTCTTTCTTCTTCGTGCTCTTTCCTTCTAGATTGTGAGATCTTCTCAAAATCAGTGTTGGAACATTTGTTATGTATGTGTTTATATGAGAGTAGCAAAAGTTATCATAAAAAGTCTTTGTTCTAACTAAGATATCTCCCTCCCTCTAAGAATTTACAATAAAATATGACTATACTTGCTTTTTAATAGGGCTATAAATGAACCAATGCACTTGACGAACTACTTGAACTACGCTGTTTTAATATTCGTTGTGGTAGAACCACCGAGAGGTCAAGAGAGGCACTTAGAATCCTTAGATTTTTACTAAACTCTTTAATATCATATAATACACTCAAAATTTTGCCCCCTATATTTAACTAATTTAATATTAAATTAATAATAATATTTACAATAGTTTTTAATTTTTTTTAAGGAAATCAAAGCTTAAACTTAAATATTCGAACTCCTTAATTTTTAATTTCGCCATTCCTTTTCTTAAATTCTTATTCTGTCATATATATCATCATGTTATTTGATTGATACCATTATGGCAGCCATGTGTTCATGACATACGCTTTTATGTTACATGCTAGATTATTCAAAGAACAGAACAAGTCAGAAACTTAAAATTAAGACTTCGCTTTCGGGAAGATGCAATAAATGCACTTGCTTCTTCAAAGCTGTCGCCGGATATACACATTTTGCAAGAAAGAGAAGCACTTCTAAAAGAGTTAGAAGTCTTCCGCAATCAGGCTGATCGTAACTCAGAAGTGACTAGATTTGCAATGGAGAATATGCAGCTTCATGAAGAACTGAGAAGGTATTCTTGTTCTATTATATTATATTTCAAGTTTGCTTATTTTATTTTATTTTATTCAGAATTCACTTAATTATATAATTAATAGAAAAAATATTTTAATTTAATATCAACATGCATAGAAACTTCATGTTGAGTAATGAAGCGATATGCATAGTAGTGACCAACATTGCAAAGTAAAGAAGCAATGTGCAGAGTTGTATCCAACTTCATGGAGTAGCAGAGCAGTCCATGGAACAATGTCTTGTCATGAACACCACGCAATAGAACATTTTGAAGAGGGTGTCCCAAAATTCTAACAACTACAATCGTTTCTGAACATTGTGCAATAGGTCTTCTGACATACAAACATTGTAATTGTGTGACCCTTTTCCGTCTATGGCACAAGAGATTTTGCATATACTCATCAAGCTATAGTGGATTATTTCTTACTATGCTAGGCCCCATATTTTTTTCCCAGAGGTTTCAACATAAAAATCTTATGGTGCCTCTACCTATCATTTTTATTCTCTAAGTCTGTGTTGGATTCTCGTACAACACTAAGATGATAATTCATTACTCTGTTGCCATGAATTCCTTAACATGCAACAAGTGTAACTTCCAATTTATTTTAAAGTTATGCAGATGTGTTGTACTGCATAAAATTGGCATTCAAATAAGACATAAAGCACATGTTGGACCACAAGTAATTCTTAAACCTTTTAATAATGTTTTTGATTGTTTATGTTACAAAAGATCAAATAATTTTATTTTTACAAGCCCTCCTCCACCATAACAGAGATTTGGATGAGAAAATTTTTATTCTAAAATAACCCTAACATTTTAAATACTATAAGAAAGTACTTGTTAATTAAGCTCACTTGTGCTTTTAAGATCTATGTTGGATTGTATGAGAGGTCCAAGTCATATATCATCAAGGCCTTTACAAACAATCAGACCTCATATGTTATCCAAAGATTTTTTTTTTATTTAATTAATAATATATGCTAATTTGTCGACAATCCTAACATCTTGATTCAAAGGTAAATAGTTAATATTCATCACATTGTCGGAAGTTAGCACATGGATCCATAACTTGTGCCTCTTTCCTAATAGATTTGTGAAATACTCAATTAAGTGCCTCTTATTATTTTTCTCTGCCCACTAATATATCAAATTAACCTCATAAGCTGCTGCGCCGCCGAAACCAAACGGCTCCGCCCGTATTTTCAAAATGCACCACAACAAATAAGCTGAGTCAAACAGCCCTAACATTAAGCGTCTTCTAAAATAATATATTCCTTCTCATGTCCATTCTCTTTTTTTATTCGGGTGTTCTTCAAACTCAGACCATCGATCAAAGTACATTCAATAATAATGGCAATTTTTTTGTTCTCGTCTCTAATGTATTAATGAAAACCAGGTAGCAATTATTATCATCATTATTAAAAATCATCAATCATATATAAAGCTACAAATGAAATGATCTGAGTCAAGCAGGGCTATGTTTAAACTTGAGCTTGTTCATAAAATTTGAGCTTGAGTCGAGCACGGGCTCAAATCTAGCTTTTGAGGTTGTTTTCAAGCTTGAACTTGTTTAAGAAATTTGAGCTCGAGCTAGAATCGAGCTTTGTATTATGATCACGCTTAGTTTATTTTTGAGTTTAGTTCTTGTTAGCTTCATATGATGATAATTGAGTCACTATCAAGCGGATTAACGAGTAAATTATCATTATGCTTAATTTCTATTCAAATAACCTTTATCCAGTAAATTTGAAACTAATACTATCATGTTATTTATTTTCTAACTAAATAAGACTTATCAAATAAAAAAAAATGAATAGCACGATTGAGCTATTTAATTTCTAATCAAACAAGCTTTATCGAGTTTATAAATGAGCTACTTGTTGAACTTACTTACAAAAATAAATGAGCTTTTAAAAGAATGAACAGTTTTTCTAATCAAACAAACTTTATCGAGTTTATAAATGAGCTACTTGTTGAACATACAAAAATAAATGAGCTTTTAAAAGAATGAACAGTTAAATAAATAACTCAAATAAGCATAAAGAAACATAAATTAAATGAACAACTAAACAAATAAGTTTTTATCTTGTTCCGTTTTATCTTGTTCCATGTGCTACAAATTAAATCTTAATTTAATATAATATAAATAAATTTTAAATCAAATTTTAATTGAGCCATGTACTACAAATTAAATCTTAATTTAATTTAATATAAATAAATTTTAAATCAAATTTTAATTGAGCTTATTCATATGTTTAAAAAGCATTAAATCGATCTTAATTATGAACTTTAAATGAAACTGTTTATTTAACTCTTTAATGAGTTTATTTGTGAGCTTTAAATGATATTGTCCGCGAATATAAATGAGTCAAACAAGGAAGTATTCAAGTTTGTTTCTTTAACAATCGAGCATTTATAAAACTATACAAATTTATTCGATTAGTTAATGAAACAAACGTGGATGAGCTCTTATCGAGTTGAATTACAAGTAGCTTGTCAAACTCTCAGTTCATTTACCATCCTAATAATAATTGATAAAAGCGGGACAAGAAAAGTTATAATTTAGGGTATTTAATGAAATGAATAATGAAGATTATATAAAGCTTGAAAAGAAGGTTTGCATTCTAAATTTTTTATCCACTTTCTCTATTAGACCCCAGTTGTATATGTGATCTAAATAATATAATGCTGCATTATAAGCATGCTTAGATCATATATCTTTATATATAGCAAAATAATTTAAATATGCCAATTTCAAAATAGAAAATGATGCGATAAAAAAAATGAACTAATTTTAAATCATAATCAAACCTTTATAAATTATGTTTTAATTATATTTGAATCATCATTCAACCAACCGTGATTGAATCATCATTAAATCATGATCAAATCATTTTTAAAAGTTGGTTGAGCTATGATTGAGCTGTCTATGAACTATTTTTGAACTATTTTTGAGTTATGGTTAAAAGATGATTCTATAATGCTTTGAAGATGGACCAATGATAGTTTAATGATAGTATGATCATGATATAAAGATGCTTTTATTATAGTTTAGTCATAGTTCAAAGATAGTTTCATCATTATTCAATGACAATTTAGTCATTGTTCAATATAATTTTAAAAATAGTTCAAAGATCGTTTGATCATGGTACATTCATTATCTAATCGTGATTTAATGATTATTTGAAAGTAATTTACTGATTATTTTTAATAATTTGCATCATGTATTATGATGTCTAAAGATGTTCCAAGTTTATGATTTAAAGTTTAAATAATATATTCAAGTCTAAATGATAAAACAATGCTAACAAAAACCTTGAAATGAAGATGAATGGAGAGATCCTTATTATGAAACTTTAACATAGCTCATACATATATGCTCTGTGATTGCTAGATATGAAAAAGATGCTTGGAAGAGAATAGTTAAAGATGCCTCTATGATTGAATGATTTCGTAATAATTCAAAAATTTTTTTTACTATTATGTAAGAGAAATGAGGGTTATTTGGCTCAAACGAAATTTCAGCACATATTTTTGTAAGAAAATAATATATTGGAAAATTCACTAAATTTTAGATACTAAAAGGCATATAAAGTCTACTTTTTCTTATATTATTCATGTTACTTTCCAAAATGATTTTTAAGATCATATAGAGTAAATCATAATCTTCACTATATTTCAAATAAGAAAATAATCATTATCATACAATTATAAAAAGATATGCATACAAAATTAAAGAAAATTAAATGTGTCTTTTATAAGACCAAATACAATAGAAATGTATGTTTAATAGTTATAAATATTAATTTTGCAATTGAACAAGCTCCTCAATATCCACTCAATCAAAGTTGGGCACTCCTAACTTTTGAAGGGAATGTGCAATTAAACAAAATATTAATGTGCAATTTCACTAATTCATTCATGATCCCATAAAAAATTGCCCATGAATAAAATAGTCAAAATTCAAAGGCTATAAATCTTCAAGCATTTAACCTCAGAGTAAAATTAGCATATAAATAATACAATCAATTCCTTATAAGCAATAAATAGAAGAAAGATTTACATATGCCAACTCAATTCTCATGTCTTTACGTATCTAACGCTTAACTTTAATTTTACATACATACACATCGCCTTGCCAATGAATAAAATGATGTATTTCATTTTTTTTAAGATAAAATGGTGGTAATTTATATGTGATATAAAATTTAGGAGGTATAAATATAAAAAGTATAATTTAGCTCTTAGATATGTAAATAAATAAGAATTGTGTGGGATGCATGTAAATGACCCAAAAAAGCAATTAAAAAAAAATACCACTAACTTGTTCTCTATCATTTATTTTTTTCTTCCCTTTCCCTCTCTTTTGTTATAGCCCATTAAAACCCATGACCTTCCCCCATTCCCCGGAGTAAGCTCATTGCTCGACGAGAGCCGGATCCACAAACCAAATATCTTCTCTGCTTACCTCCGGATTCTAGGATTTTCTCTCAGAGTGAGGAGCTGCGCCTGTCGGGGCGAGAAGAGATGATGCGACGCTCGTCGGGGAAGAAGACGGGGCAGCAAGTTCCGGGCTCGGCAGCCGTCAATTCTTCCGCAGGTGCTTCTGATCTGTTGCGCTCCGGTTATTCACTAACCTTGCTGCCCGCTTTTTTAAAGCTATTGTTTTGGACAAATGATGGATTTCTGAAATTAGATGTTTGCTTTGTCTTTTGTTATGTCGGAAAACGGTGAATCATTCACCTTTTTTCTTTGTTAGCATCGCCATCAGCTTCCTGTTTCTGAGTAGATTTGAGTTTTACTTGCATGTGCATAGTGTATGAAGGTGGTTACTGGTTGCGAGAT
This sequence comes from Phalaenopsis equestris, assembly GCF_001263595.1. Lineage (NCBI taxonomy): Eukaryota > Viridiplantae > Streptophyta > Magnoliopsida > Asparagales > Orchidaceae > Phalaenopsis > Phalaenopsis equestris. Next base: position 86,049 of record NW_018241851.1, read on the forward strand.
CTGATTTTATTCCTCATCGATTTAAGAGGAGGCTACGTACTCTTCTGCTTCTCAGCATGTTAGAAGGAGCAGGGCTGCATGGTGAGTGACATTCTTGCTGTGGATTCAGCTGTCAATGGACTGCGTTTTCTTGCAGATATGCATATTGGCTGTTTAGTGTTACTACTTTGCAGAGCGAATAGAAGTGTGACCGAGTGGTAGAGAGCTTTTGTCCTTAGCCGATAGACCGCAGTCGAATGCGCTAACCTACTTTTTAAAAAAAATAAATAATTTTTGGTTTTAGTGCTCACATCTGAAAAAAAAAAAGAATAAAAAAAGGAAAAAAAAACATCAAAGAGATGAAAATTCTTTGGAGACTATCTCAAAAGTTGACTTTTGTGTAATCTATACTCCGAAATGGTAACTTAGGAGGCATAACTTATCTTTAAAGATTACCTTTATTATTTTTTAATCCTAACTGAAGGTTGTTTTTAGGGTTCCAAATCTTATCTCATTGAAATCATTCTTCAGGTCTTAGCAACTTTCAGGGATAAGGTAAATACATTATCTGCGGACTAATCCATGTTTTAGGAGTTGAAATGGAAGTAATGAAGAAGTTGATGCTGTACCTAGCTAGGCTATTGTAGAGAAATGTAGATTAGGGTTATCTTGAGGAAGTCATTTTAACGTGCCTCTCACAAAATGCTTGGAATATTCTATTTGATTCAACACACCAGATGTTGGGTGATATAATAATTTTGAACTATCAATTTTATTTGAATAACTTTTCTCTTTTACAATTCCTGGTCCATTAGGATTTGAACCTTTCAGCCTCATGATTGGTGGTTGAATTGAAGTAGCCTAGTAGTAACTAACCCAATAATGAAAATTCAGTCCCTTTGTGATTTGTTGGCTGGGCCCAAGCGTTGTTCTGCTAGTATGCTCATCCTCTTTTACAATAGGTTTTATTTAAAATTTATGCTCTTATCCATTCTTAGATTTTATACTAAGGACTTTGTAAATTATTTTATTTAGGAGGTAGTTTGCTATAGTTTATAAGAGTCAATTAGACTTATTGTTTATAAAGAGATAATATCTCCTTAATTTAGTGAAGTTTGTTTTAACTTTGAAATTTTAAAAGATATTCCCTCTTTGATTCTTATATTTAGTTTGGATTTTGATTCTATTTCTATATTATAATTGGATGTGTTTTGCTTAATGAAAAATTAGATCATAGATTTTCTAGTTCAAACTTTCAAGTCTCTCTTTTTGTCTCTCCTCGCAATCTTCAATTTGTTTCTCTCTCTTTTTTGGTCGACGAATCTATAGCCAAACCACAATAGGCTGTTCCCCTTCAAACTGTTTTTCTCTATGATTTTTAGCAAAGAATGAAGGCTCGGAAGCAACCATGGGAAACTAGGCTTTACTTTGGAGGGTATCCATTATCAATAATTATCCCAAAACAATTAATTACTATAAGGAAAACAAACTGCTATTTATTGGGGCGGAATTATAGTAGTTAAAAGAAGAGAAGAAGGAAGGAAATCACTTTCATGCTTATCCGAGATTCAATCACTTTTATATCTATGACTCTTGAACCATTCAAATACCATTGTTGGGTATTAGATGAGAGTGGCATGTTCTAACCATGGGATTGGTAATAGCTAAGCAAGCCAAGATTGTGATCCACTATCCAATCGAGATTTTGTATCATCTGTGACTACAACTATTGGATGCTTGAAATTAAATTGGAGTACCTTGAAAGGATGCTTGAGATGATTTTATTTTTGATGAGAGACATAATCTTTTAAGCATTTTGGCACACAAGCGTTAGAATTAAATTAATAAATTAATACAAAGTTTGAAATGATAAGTAACATATTAACATCAAAGATACCAAAGTATGATCATGAAAAGTCAACAAAAGATCATAACAATAAGCTCTCCCACTCTCAATTCAACATAAGAAAGTAGTGTAAGGGGTCATTGAGGATTTTATTGCTTTTTTGGTTTTATTTTTATTTTTTATTTTGTTTTAGAAGATATATTAGTTTAGTGTATATTTTTATTATTTTAATTTTTGTTTTTAAAGAAAATCAAATTTTTTTTAAAATACTTAAAATAATTTCTAAATGTTTTGAGTATTTTCCTAAAAACAGTTATCACCAATTCTAGTTGCTACTCGCTATTACCCATTGTTCATTGCCCATTGACCATCGCTAGCTTCCATTGCCCGCTGCTTGTTGTCACTTTTTCTTTCATCGGGCTACTCTCCATTTGTAGTTTGTTGCCCCTATCGCTTATTGCCACTATTGCTAATGTTGCTAGTCATTGCCTACTGGCTCCGGTCGACAATATTCGCTTATTGCTGGCCATTGACAAAATAAAATTTGTTTTATTTTAACATACTAAACATATTTTGTTTTAAATCAAACCATATATAAGATAAAATAAAATAAAAATAAACTAGAAAATATTTAACAATGATCCCAAGCTACTTGTAAATTTCTAAGGGGCAATTTGGTTAATCGAAAAAAATTTAGAGTAAAAAAAATATTTTATTTCAAATGTAGTGCATTTAAAATATCTTATAATTTTTTAATTGGGTGTAAAATTAATGTATAAAATATTATTTTTTTATATCTGGTTTGAATTAAATTAAATTCCATTTAAGGTTTGATAATCGTGGATGCTAGTTGGCAGTTTACTCTAATTGGCCATTGATGCCTACCAAATGTTGGTGCGGGTTGGCAGTTGATGCCATCCTCTTATAGCTAGTGGTAGTTGGCGTTGGTGGTATATTGGATGGCGTTGCTAGTTGGCTGGCGTGGCGGTGGGCAGTTAACAACCAGTTGTTGAGGCTGGTGGGACGGTGACTTATAGCGACAATGAGTGATGGTGGGTGACAGTGATAATATTTTTTGCAATGTTTTTTGAAGTTGATCAAATCGGTCGAGTTTTGAATTCACTAAGGGGCTGTTTGATTTGCTGAAAATGAAATGCAATGTAAAAGGTTTGCAGAGTTCTATGATTATAATGTATTGAAATACTTTTGAGTTGTTTGGTTTACTGTAAAATTGATGTATGACTACATTTTTTTGTTTGTTCTGAAGTAGATTGAAAATAATGTGTTTCAGTGATAGTAGGTGGCAATGATAATATCTTTTTCTTTGTATTTTGAACTTGGTCAAATTGGTCGAGTTTTGAATTCAGAAAGGCGCTGCTTGATTTGTTGAAAATGAAATGTAATGTAAAAAGTTTGCAGAGTATTATCATTACAATGTATTTTAAGTACTTTTGAGTTATTTGGGTCACTGTAAAATAGATGTTGGATTATATATTTTTGTTTGATCTAAAGCAGATTGAAACCAATGTATTTTAAAATATATTTTAGGGTTGTTAGTTATGTTCAAACAGGAGGATTATCCAGGTATTTTTCTTTTTCAGTTGGATTATATTAGGAATCAACTTTAGACCCATATTTTTTTTGCTTTAGTGATGGATGTTCTTACTAGACATTTACAGGAGGATGTACCTTGGTGTATGTTTTTCGCTGATTATATCCTTCTTGTCGATAAGACTAAATACAAAGTTTCGGAAAAACTTGAATTATGGAGGTCTACATTGGATCTAAAGGCCTTCAGGTGTGTAGATCTAAAACTGAATACATGGAATGTAATTTTGGTAGTATTAGCTCTAATGACAAAGTTGTAACTATGGGTGATCAAATCATTAAAAGTGGTCTTTTAGATATCTTTGGTCTATTGTTCAAAGTGATGGTGACATAGACAAACATGCCATTAGTAGAAGTCAAGTTGTTTGGTTGAAGTGGCATAATGCATTGGGACTATTGTGTGATAGAAAAGTAGCGCTTAGACTGAAAGAAAAATTTTATAAGATTGTGGTGAGACCTGCAATCTATGGTGCAGAATATTGGCCTTCAAAAGAGAAGCTTAAAACAAATCTAAGTGTTGCAGAGATGAGAATGCTTAGGTGGATGAGTCGCTTGACACTTAGAGACAAAAATCAAAATGAATATATCGATGATAGGGTTGGTGTAGCTCAAGTGTTGGATAAGACTAGAGAGAGTTTTCTTAAATGGTTTGGTCACATTAAACATCGACTAGCAAATGACCCTGTTAGGATTATAGATATTTCAGATTCCACTTTCGTTAAGAAAGATGGAGGTAGATCTAAAAATACTTGGGCATATTATATAAAAATGATTTTAATATGTTAGAATTTACTATGCTAGGCGACGATGACAGTGATAGACAATTGGTGGTAGCGACCGTGGACGATCGACTACTGCGAATGACTAGCGACGACGACGGCGGTTGACCGAGAACGACGGGCGGCGACGGCTGGGTTTGGGGGGGGGTTGACTTGCTAATAACATTTTACATGAATTATGTAATTCAAATTTAGCCATATTGACCGAATTCTGAATTCAACCAAAACGAACTACGGTATAAACTTCAAATTCATTCATATTTTACATTGTATTTGTAATTCTTCATAGCAAACACATTTTTCTCAAATCCCTACAAAAGAATTACATTACACCACAAATCCACTCAACCAAATAGCCTCTAAAGGGTGTTTGGTTTGTTGAAGAAGGAATGTAGTTTAAAAGAGATACTATGTTAAAATAATCAATTCTATTTGAAATACTATAGAGTTTGGTTATTTGTAAAGTAAATGTAGGACTTTTTATTTTCTTTTTTGGTTTCAAAAAAAAATATTTTAATATAAAATAAAACTGCTAAGATCGGCGGTGGCGGTCTACGACGAATGATGGTTGGTGGCGGCGATTGGTGGCACTCGAGGTAGAAGCCGACATGTGGCAAGCGACAAAAGATGCCGATAGGTGTTGATGAGCAGCAACGACTGGCAGTGGCGGTAAAAGGCAGTTTGAGGGGCGATCGACGGTAGTAGCTGATGGCAGTGATGGGGGGCGGTGTCACTTTTTACAAAGCAGTGTATTTGAAAACTCACCCAAGTCCAACAAATTTCAAATACATTGAAAATGAACAAATGAGTGAATTTCAAATATATTGGATTTTTAATTATTACATTTATTTTTCGACTGACTAAACACTTGAGTTTAAATAACCTCTGTAAAAGGAATACAATACACTTCTTTTGCTGCTGACCAAATACCCTTAAAATTAAACACATACGTGGGTTTTAAATACAATAAAATTTTGCCCTATATAATTTTATTATGTGTAATCAAATGCCAAAATTTTTAGAACCCATATAAAAGGATCGTATTACACTCACAATGCAACTCACCAAATAGTCTCACGATTATATATTTGAATTTAAATGCCTTATTACTCTCATCGTTTACGTGGTTTTCATTAGAATTAACATTATAATGAATTGCTTTCTCTTAGTTCTCATTCGTGTCTCTACATTCTCTCAAATTTTCCTCTCACTTGGATCTAAACTTTTTTTCTTTTCCCTAAATCAATAAAAAATAGTGACGGTAGCTTATGGTTGCTTACAGTTGAGTGCAAGCATCACCAAGCGCAAGTGCAACATGCGGTTGGCAGCTCAAAGGTGCACGTAGTTGGGAGCCTTGATTTGTTTTTTTATTTAGGTGTAGATAAATAACAAAATAATTTTTTTATATATTAAATTTACGAATTAAAAAATTTAATTATGCCTCTTATAAATTACACCGAGGTCTGCCTTTGCATTATGGAGGTGTAAGCCTCATCAACCAAGTTAAGGTGTACCACTCATGCCATTTTTTTTAAATTTGTGCTGAGGTCTGCCTTGAGGCGGCAATATGAGGGAAAATCAGTTTAATTTACTCAACCATGCAAGGAATCGGTGTTACAGTGCTGCCAATCTAGTTGGGAAAATATTTGAAGATGGCGAGGATATGGACGTTGAAGAGGTTCATAAGTTGGAGTTTTTACTAGAAACCCAACTACTATTTAAGGTTGATGCCAAGAATTAGTCGCCATATGACAATAGTCGAAACTGAGAAGTTCTAATGGTGGTTTGTGCATTTTGAGACATGGTTTGCATTTTATCAGTGAAATCATTTCTGAAAGATAGCCTTCGCTAGATTGTAGCTACGCCTTATGTGGTGGAATATGAAAACAAGAAGCTGCTTTTTGAGAAATATAACTTGGAGTTAGTTAGCCACCATGAAGAAGTTCTACCGCTATGACTAAGAGCTGCATAAGATGATAGAGTTTCATGCTATGATTTTTGCAGTCCAGATACAAATAGTTAGCTAAATTCTAGAAGTAGGCGGTTTCTTTTGACATAATTCTAGAAAAACTCATTCCTGATGGAGTTCATTGATGCAGCCTTTGCTGGAAATTGGAGTTCTCAATCGCTTCAATTGATGAATCTGATGTCAAAGTAATGATCATAACAACGTAGAATCTGCTAAAGACTGTTGTAAGAAGAGTAAAAAAGGTGGTGGAATTGGCTATTAAGGTCAACAAAAGAAAGTAAGTCCTTTTTATGCAAAGTGCCACTCCATGGCCCTACTAAGTTTTGGAAGTGCCCCCGAGTATAAGGCCAAAAAAGGAGGAAAGCAAAAACAAACTATCATGGAACATGCATCAGTAGTGTAAATTTAATAGGTACAATAGGCGAACCTAATATTCATTTTGATGGTTCACATGAAGCCATCACGAAGACAAAAACCGTAGAAATTAGTGAATGGAAGGACTTAATAGCAGTTTCAACGGTTAGTGAGCCCCTTGGAACCCTCCAAAATGATGCCATAACCCATCGAAGTTGTGGAACAATATATTTCTATGCAAAAATAATAAACATCTACAAAATAGGTTGTAGAAAAATTTGATAAGCAAAAATAGCAGCTATAGTGCTCTAAGAAATAAGATTAACCTTTGATAAATCCGTTACGACAACATGGATAACCGCAAAAGCAGTCATAAAAAGAGGGATAATAAAAATCTACTATGTTAAGGTTATCCATGCTGTTTAGGGTATGAATGCATAGTTCTTCATAGTCTGAAAGAGAAGTTGCTAGCAAATATGAGACATGAAAATTAAAGAAAATGTGGATAAGAATGTTAGAGAATGAACTATACAATATATTGCTAGTGGTTTTATCAAACTAGAATCTCTTTTAATACAGTGGATTTGGAGAGTTTTGATCATATTGTTGAGAAAATTACATAGACCAGGTCTTCAACCTCCCTCTTGTCATGAGTTGAGAGTTACTCAACTTAAAAAAGATTTGCAATTAATTATGAATGATATGTAAGATAAAATAAATTGGGAAGAGAAATGATGCGCTTTTATGTGTGATTGATGGACTGATCGTAGAGAATAATCTATAATTAATTTTTATTTAATTCACTTTTCGGTACTATATTTTTAGAGTCTATATAGGTGCATCTGAATATTCAAAAATTACAGTGAAGCCCTTTGAATTCTTAGTTGCATAAATAAAATAATTGGAGAAAGAATTTGTTTCAAGTGATTACAGATAATCATTCCAGTTATGTTCTAGCAGATATGTAATTTATTTTATTTACTATAAAATGAATATTAAAAAAACTACAATGAGGCTCTTTCGACGTATGTTTGTTTTGGAAGGATTATAATAGTATAAGTTTAGTGTTGAATATAATGGAAAAAAGGCTGAGGAGATCATTGATAAGATTAACTTTTGGAATGATGTATCTTACATTTTTAAGGTTAAAAGTACAATTGTGAAGATATCAAAATTAGTTGACGGTGACAAATGATCTGCAGTGGGTTATATTTGTGATGCAATGAATAAAGTGAATGATGCAATTAATGATGATTTAATAAGAGATGAAAAGAGGTGTGAACAAGTCTTTCATATTATTGATAACAGATAGACGTTCTAACTCCGACATTCATTACATCAAGCTGGATATTATCTTAATCCAAATTTTTTGAAGAATAAATTTAAGATATAATCAGGTGCACAATTGAGTGAAGACATATATAATTATTATCCGATTAGTAAAAAATCCAAATGAGCGAATGACAATATATCAAAAGTTTTCTATTTATAATTATACAACTGATTTTTTTCCAACTGAGTATGCTATCTGTAATAGAGATAAGAAAACTCCGAACTGGGTATGCTATCTGTAATACAACAACAACAACAACAACAAAGCCTTAATCCCACTACGTGGGGTCGGCTACATGAATCCTTTTTCTCCATTGCGTCCTATTTAGTGTCATATTTTCATTTAGTTCTAGTAAATTAAGATCATTCTTTACAAAAATTGACTGTCACAATATTAGGATTTGCTTATAGTATTATTGGCTATGAGAAAAATTGAAATGTCTCCGAGCAGGTTAATAATTTATATAATTTAAATATACTAATAAATTTTTATGTTTATACATTTATTTATGAATAATTTTTTTCAGATTCATATGGAAAAGAGAAATTGACTAGATAAAAACACTTCACTGATTTAGTTTTCATCTAGTACAATCAAGCATTAAAGAAGAGATTCAATCTAGGAGATATTATTGATCCAATTAGTTTGGATTCAATTAATGAAAGCTGTGAGTGGTTGATTGGAGAAATGGAGGATATTTGTGATCTTATTGGAGAGAAATTGAAGTGGTTTCAGGAAAAATTGATTGAAGATAGTTTCTAAGATTTGGTCGGGCAAAAAAAAGGAGGGGTTCATCACTTTGAATATCCTCATCAGATTGACTGTAAAATTTTCAATTGTCACTATATAAGTTAGAAGAACTTGATTTAGGGGAGCTCATTTACAAATTAAAGTTTGAAACCAGATTGTATCAAATTCTTATTTATTGGGTGGTTCAGGGAATTGGAGTACAAGGTGGATTAAATGGTGCTTTCTAGTTTGCAATCATGGAGTGATGCATCTATGATGGTATCTTTGAAGTCCCTTTTAATATGTGCCAAATGATCTTTGGAAATTCATATCTTTTGGAGTGTGACACCATCTATTATTAATGAAGACAACAATTCAACTACGTAAAAGATGGTATACCTTTTAATGCCTCCACAATTACTACTTTTTTATCCTGATCTTGTTTTCCAAGCAAAGGATATTAATGCAATTCTTGGTTTTTACCCTCTTTGTGACATGACTATAAAACTATATAAGATGGGTTTTGTTTCCTCTATGCTTAGCCCTTCACAATGCAAGTAGATTAATAAACTATTCTACAATTTTTGACCATTTAATGTGAAGATCTTACGACCTATAACACTATGGAGCATGGACCTCTTTGTTTGAGGGAGATCTATCAAATTAGCTAATGTACAACCATGGTCCATTGGACTATAAGGATAGTAGGCTTTAGACAGCAAACCTTGTAGGGTAATGAGTGATTAAGTCAATCCAGTGTGGATCATCAATGGTTCTTATTTCGATGAAGGCGAGGGATGGCATTTGTGGATCAATTACAAGTCTCGTGGAAAAATCAGTATAAGAAAATTGCTATCCATTGCCATGCGTTGAGGAGTTCATAAACCAACTACAATCGACCAAGCATTTTTTCCAAGTTAGATTTGAAGTTTAGCTACTTTCCATTTCTGATTTAGAGAAGTTACTTTCAAGATTACCTTCAAGATGAGATAGGGATCATAAGAATGATAGGTGATATTATTTGGACATTGCAATGCGCTAGCAACCTTCATTAGACTAATAAATATGTCATTACATTTTTCTAGAGAATTTGCAATCTAGAGATGCCCCTAATGCCCAAAAAATTGAATTGATATTTCAATTTAAGTTTTAGAATTGGGTTTTTTATGGATGTTTTACTCCAAGTGAAATAATTGATTATCCACTACCAAGATGTTGATAGTGAGGGAAATTAATTTCAATGGAAGCGGCTCTTGAAACATAAATGATGAAGTTATTTGCCTAACAATTGATCCCAAGTAGTAGTATTGGTTATGCTATGCTCTGTTACGTGTGAAATTGTTGCGGTTTCAAATTGAGTAAGTCATTCTAGGGGCAATTCAAATATATGTGCCATGTTCCGGTCTGGCCCAAAGTTGATCCAACTAAAAGCTGAATCTATTATCAAACATGTTAGAAAATTTAACTTGAACTTGATTGATCTAAACACGATCCTAATAAACAATTTAACATGAGACAAAATAGTCACTTGAATCAAGTTTTTGTTAATTTCGATTTTGCTGTTCAAAAAAATAAATGGGTCAACATTCTAGACTCAAATCTGTTCCAAAAGTTAATTATGTTAACTCAAACTATAAATTTTGGAATCTGGTTATTTTTTGACTCCCCTACATAGGTCTAATGCGCATATTGTATTTCCATGCTTTAAGGTACTCTTTGGTATTGATTAATGAAAGTAGGCTTGATATTGAGCTTTCTTTCTCAACCTCTCCATCTTTCTTTCACACCCACATTCACTCTATATGTATTTATGTTTATACGAAACCTCGTGCACTCCCTAGCATACAATAGTGTTTAATTGTTACTTTTTTCTGTTATTCTCTGCCATCAATACATAGATGTATGCATGTATGTTTCTTTGTATGCATATCTTGTTCCCAACAAAGGGGGGACTATGTTAGACAAAACTCATTTGAATTTAGATTTGATACAAAAATCTACTCCATAAAAGCAAATTCTCCATACAGGCAACTGTAATAATATTTTTTTAGTTTTATTTGTATGATGCTACTTATAATTTTCGTTTTTTTTTGTGAAATTGATTAGTTTTAAAACTCTGCAAAGAAGGATAGTAGTCTTAACATATTTTGTAACAAGGACAACTAATCTTTTAGCATACATGCATGATTTTCTTGAAATCCTGGCAGCCTTGGTTTCTTGAAATCCCAATTTTATTACGATAGTTTGATATGCATCTTTGGTATTGTTAGAGAAATTCTTTGTTTGAACACTAGAAGTTTCTAACAAATTTAACTATTAATACATGGTTTTTAAGAAATCAGAAATAAATGTTAGTATTTTATGAAACCTTGACATGTATATGGTTTTGTTGTCCTTGTTTGGAAGGCAAGTTTAGTAGGAATTATCTTTTTTATATTTGTAGTTTACCATCCAATTCTGAGGATAAGACCACTTATCCTCACAAATTTTTCCTTTCACCACAAATTGTGAACTTTTTAGATTTAGATTACAATTGTTTTTGGCTTTTCGCTACTTTGAACGTGGTCATCAAGATTTGCAATGATGAGTATAAGTGCGATAGAAAAATATGTTCTATTCTAAAAGGATGGTCGTCTAATTCCTTATTTGTTGTTTAATTTCAAGTTAGATCTGACTCAGAGTTTAAGTGAAATAATATCATATAAGTTGTGTATTGATTTTAAGTCCACTTGAATTTATTTGAGTTAACTTATAATCATTTTATTTTTACTTGGCTTTGCTCGACTCAACTATATATTTTGGTCTAATCAACTTTGAGTTAGATTGAATTTAAAAAATTGTTAGTTTGAGCCAAATCTTACTCGAACTCGACTTGACGCCAACCTTACTAGAATGATACAAATAAAAAGAATGACTTGGAATGTGTAGAAGGCAACATTCATTTTGCTTTATTCATCTCTCTAAATGTGGAAGCATCGAAGTGCCTAATTGTCATATGAACCCATGCATTAGTTGTTGTTCGTTTGTTTTTCTTAATGTGCCATTTTGTAAGTAGTTTTCCAACATCGTTAGACTTATTATAACTTTTTGTAGTTCATGTTTTAATATTACTTATTAATTTTGTAGTTTTTACTTATTTTATGCACATCATTTTGCACAACTCCTCGCTTCGTTACCTTTTGCTTGCCACTTTGCCTTATTTCCTTATATATTAATTCCATTTACCTGATCTTTTACTTTTTTTTCTTTTGTTATAAGTTTCTAAATCTCCTATTTTTTTTTTCAAACTCATCTTTTAAAAAGATTCTAACCTTATTGTCCTCCAACATAGTGTTTTCTTTCACTTTCTAGTTTAAGTGCACTTATGTTGTGTGATGAATGCTAATTAAATTAGAATGATTGCAAACTAATTGGGAGTGCGGAAGTTTGGAGACCACGTTGATTCAACGAATTTCTTAAGCTATGTACATAGTTTTTTGATAGACTTACTAGTATGATCATAAACATAAGAGACAACAATTTCTTAAGCTATGTAATAGTTTTTGATAGACTTACTAGTTTGATCATAAACATAAGAGAAGACTGATGTTAGTTTTAGCCATATTGGCCATCAAGATTCTTGACTTGGGGTCTGTTTGGGAAAGCTTTATGCCTGCTTTGTTTTTCGTATCGCCACCATAGTTATGTTTGGTGAACTGCTTTCTTGCTACTATTAAAAAATTTGTGGTAGAAATGCATTTTTTTCAACCTGAGTTAAAGTGTGGTGGTTGCCAGAAAATTGCGTCCCGAATTTTTGAAAATAAATAAATTTGTAATAACCACCGTAACTTTTTGAAAAACAGCTTCTTCTGCAGTAGTTTCATAGCTGCGTCTTTAAACAGCTGTAGTTAACCCAAACAAACTCTTAATAAAGTATGAAAGAAAATGGCAACCTTAGTGAAAGGTGTTAGTGCAATTCATAGTCTGTTTGGGGGTAATTGAATTCGATCTCAATGAATTGTTCTTCACAACAATTTCCTTCTTTGCATAGAATCTGTTTTCATGGACAATGAACTTATTCAAGTAGTCATTCATTGTGAGCTAAAAGCAATCAATGAATGAGTTGAGAACTTAAAGAGTAACTTCTCAACTTTCAACATTATTACATGAAATATTCGGGATAATATATGAACTTGTGGAATTATAGCCCAAGAGATGGAAGGGGAATAGGATCGTTGCCCATGCAAGAGGAAGGCATTTGCAAAAAAAATTTTGTTGGCTTTGAAGATTTTTCGAGTCATTCATGAAGGTTCTAAGTTCAAAGTCATAATAGAGTTATTATCAAGGCTTTTGAATTAATTTGGGAAAAGAGTGAGAAGGGGAAAGCCAAACCATGTTTGATGGTGACATGATTAGTCAATAGTGAGGTGGTAAGGCCAAACAATGATGTGGAGGAGTATTTATAAGGCCCTAAATACAATTAACTAAAAAATTTTGGTAACGCAACTCTTTACATGAAAATATAGAGAAAATAAGTAGTACAACCAAAAATATCCTAAGCATATAAAATCTAGACTTCACATGCTAAAGTTGTTTCAATATACACTCTTCATCATCTTCTTATGAGAATTCTTACTTTTTCATAGTCAAATAACATCAATGACTTATTTATTGAGATTAATATAACATTGATGGTGTCGGATCGTAAATTTATCATTTAGGTTTTCATGATTTTTTATTTTTACCTTGTATTCGTGAGCCATTTCTTTATTAGGCTATTGCCATGCATGCTCCCAAAATCTTGTGCATTTATGCCATAATACTTGTGTTTTGTTTGTTCGACAAAAATATTACCTCGACCGTCTGGTGACAATTTGATGAGGGCCTACTACTAATTAGGTCATTTGGTGGCTTAGTGAGATATAGTGGAAGCTTATTAACTTTTCGATGTTTGATAGAAACCAATGACAATATGATGAGGTTAGATGTTAATATGATGATGCTTCAGTGGTCTAGTTAAGTCTGGTAGCGATTCGATGATGCTGAACGATAACTCAAAAAAGTCCAACATTCATCAACGAAGTCTGACAACATTCTCGGTATTTGTGGAGGCATAAAAGAGGAAAAGGTAGTTAATCCTGATGGAATATGCTCAACATTGTATGGAAGTTAAGCCTGGCTAGTTGTTTTGAAAGAGTTAAAAGGTTTTGCATAATATTCAATATGGTCACCATCTTCAATAATATCAATATCAATAACGTTAGTCTTATGATAAATATTTAGCGGCATATTGAATCCTTGTTATCCATTTATTTATATTAACTATTTCATGGGGTATTAAACCTAGTTTTTATTTTCCATCATAATTTATCATTCAATGTGTTCCTTACCTTTAAGCATTTAGATATTTATTTATTCTAAAATTTATCCAAGTTACCATTGTTTTTTTCTCATCCTAATCTTTTGACAGTAATTTTATTTACACGTCTTATTGTTATAACCGACCCTTAACCTAGATGTGAAAAGTGGAGGGTTGCGTTAGGTAGTCGACAACCAACATAAAACTTGTCGAAAAAATCATGACATAAATCTTTTTGATTATTGTGTAAGTGTCAAAGCGTCCCCTGAAAGTGATGCACTGTATAGTTTGAATACAGTGAAAAATTTGCAAGGGCCTCTACACCGATGCCTGGTTATAGTGTCAAATAATCAAGGGTTCCCACATTACGGATGAATGTGGGTAAAGAAATTAGTCCATGAAATTAATGAAACTAATATTAGGATAGGATCTTGGAATATAGGTACTCTCAATGATAAATTAATGGAATTAGTTGATATTATGATTCATAGAAAGACTAATATCTTATGTATTCAAGAAACTAAATGGTTTGAAGAAAAGACTAAGGAGATTGACAACTTCGGTTTTAAACTTTGGTATTCTTGTAAGAGTCGCACTAGAAATGATATAGGTGCTATTATATATAAGAGTTTGAAAGATACTGTTGTAAAAATTAATAGAGATAGAGATAGAATTATAGCCCTTAAGATTATCATTGATACCAAAATTTTTAATATTATAAGTGCTTATGCTCCTCAATTAAGTTTAGATCTAGGATCTAAAGATAAATTCTGGAATGACTTAGAAGCTTTATTACAAATAATACCTCTTGAAGAAAGAATTTTTATTGGAGGAAATTTAAATGTACATGTCGGTGAAGTGATTTAAGATTTCAAAAATATTTATGGTGGCTACGGTTTTGGAGTGACTAATGAAGAAGGTAGAGACATTTTAGATTTTTCTTTAGTGCATGATTTTATTATTACTAATACTTTTTTCAAGAAAAGAGATTTTACTTATAAGAATAAATCTAATAAAACACAAATTGATTACTCTTATGAGAAGAAGAGATCGTTGAGATTGTAAAGATTGTAAGGTCATTCCAAGTGAGGATTTAAGTACCCAACATCGATTATTAGTTCTAAAATTTAAGATAAAGAGTTGTGAAATAAAAAATACCAGGTGTCATCATTCATAAAATTAAATAGCGGAACCTAAAAGACAAATTTTTTTTTGAGTAAAATTCAAAATTTTAAATTTTGGGATGTTCATGAAGAAACAAATGCTATGTGAGATAAAGTGACAAACATTATTAAACAAGTAACAAAAGATATACTTGGGGAATCAAAAAAAAAAGTTTATATAAATAAAAATAGCTGGTGGTGGAATAATAATGTGCAAGAAAAAACAAAATATAAAAAAGTTATGTTATAAAGTAACAAGTTATGTTATAAAAATTGTTTTAAATGCAGAAGCTCAGAAAACTGAGAAAAATATCAAACAGTCCGTAGAGAGTTTAAAAGAACAATCTGTGATGCTAAAAATTATGCTTTTAATGATTTTCATAGTAGATTAGATACTAAGGGGAGTGATAGTAAAGTGTATTAAAGATAAATAAAAAAATATTTTTCTTTTCTTAGAAAAATGATATTTCACATAGGTGGGTGAATTATTTTGATACTTTTTAATGAAGTTTATAAACATACGATCGACCTTAGTGATCTTAATATCGTTAATAATAATAAAAAGTTTCATTTTTATCGTCGCATTAGTAAAAAAGAAGTTGAGGATATTAAAGAAAACCAAGGGCAGAAAGTCAGTAGGACCAGGTGATATCCCAATTGAAGTGTGGAAATATTTAAGAGATTTGAGAGTTTCTTGGCTTACTAAACTCTTTAATATTATTTTAAAAACTAAAAATATGCCTGGGGAGTGGAGGAAGAGTATTTTGGTCCCCATTTTTAAGAATAAAGGGGATGCACAAGGATGTGCAAGTTATGGAGGAATTAAGTTGATTTGTCATACTTTAAAATTATGGTATAGGGTAATTGAACATAGGTTAAGACGTATTACAAAGATTTCTCATAATCAATTTGTATTTATGCCGGACAGGTCTACTATGGGAGCTATACATTTATTGAGAGGTTTGATGGAGAAGTTAAGAGATAATAAGGAAGATCTACATTTGATTTTTATAGATTTAGAAAAGCTTACGATAAGGCTCCAAGAGATTATCCTTCCTTTGGAGAGTTCTTGAGAAGAAAGGTGTTGATATGACTTATATTCAAGTCATTAAAGATATGTATACTACAGCTATTTCTTGTGTTCGAATTGAAGGAGGATTGACCAAATATTTTTCTATTTCTGTTGGATTAGATTCGAGATCGGCTTTAAGACCATATCATTTTGCTTTAGTTTTGGATGGTCTTATTGGACATTTTTAGGTGGATGAATCCTGGTGTATGTTTTTTGTTGATGATATCCTTCTCGTGGATAAGACGAGGGAAAAAGCTCAGAAAAACTTGAATTATGGAGGTCTATATTTTAATCTAAAGGTCTTCATTTGAGTAGAGCTAAAACTGAATACATGGAATGTAATTTTAGTAGTAGTTTTGGTGACATAAGTGTAACTTTGGGTGATCAAATTATTAAAGGGTGTGAACGAATTGGATTATCTCGGGTCTGTCGTTCAAAGTGATGGTGATATAAATGAGGATGTTAATAGTAGAATTCAAGTTGGTTGGTTGAAGTGGATGAATGGGTTGAAGTGGAGGAATGCTTCAGACATTTTGTGTGATAGAAAAGTGCCGCTTAGACTGAAAGGAAAATTTTATATGATGGTGGTGAGACCTGCAATGCTCTATGGCGCTGAATGTTGGCCTTTAAAAGAGAAGCAT
>NW_018241851.1:102910-104002 GCF_001263595.1 Phalaenopsis equestris
TTAGTGGCTTTACACTTAGAGACAAAATGTGAAATGATTATATCCGTGATATGGTTGGTGTAGCTCCAGTGACAGACAAAATTAAAGAAAGTCATCTTAGATGGTTTGGGCACATTAAACGTCGACCATCTGATGATCCGATTAGGAGAGTAAATGTTTTAGATTCGACTTATGTTAAGAAAGACAGAGGTAGAAAGACAGAGGTAGACCTAGGAAGACTTGGGCTTATTGTATCAAAATGATCTTAATTTATTAGAACTAAATGAAAATATAACACTAAATAGATAGCAATGGAGAAAAAAGATTCATATAGCCAAGCCCACATAGTGGGATTAAGACTTTGTTGTTGTTGTACTTATCTAGATCATCTATAAGTTTATTTTTCACTATCTTATTGTTTATATGTATGAATAGTTATTTGTCAATATTTCCTAATTTCCTTGCACATCTATTCATTTTTTTCCATCATAAATTGTCATTCAATGTGTTCCTTACCTTTAAGCATTTAGATTTATACAACATGCTAGGCTTGATTATAAATTTGTAAGAGTTACTTTATTTCTCCAATAAAATTCAATTAAGTTGTGCTCTCGAGATACTTTTTCATTTTAATCATGTTGAGTTGAGGTTGACCTCATTTTTGTGAGGACTCACCCCACCTATTGGCACATGACTCTAGACTAGCGTTGTGCTTTCTTGGGCCTCATCAGGGCAAGCCCAAGCCCCCAACCTATGGTTGAGATGGCTTAGGGTTTTGACTAGGTATGGAACTCAAATTGACCACCATGGGCTAGACATGCTCTAGGTCACCCAAATCAACCCAAAGCCCTAGGGACTTGCCTATAGACCCTTGGAACCATTTTGACCATGAAATCCACATTGAGAGAGGGGTCTATCTATATTGAACCCTAGCCTCACCAAAGGCCTCCCTAGGCCTACCTAACCCTGAAAATCACCTTTACCCTAATGTGTCCTTTTGACCCCAAAATTTGATGACACCTTGAGATGGTCAAATAAATTGGGTCTACCCTAATTTTGACCAAATTTGGACCAATTGACCACATCTACATCCAATTGAGCCTCACCCAACAT
>NW_018241851.1:104985-110322 GCF_001263595.1 Phalaenopsis equestris
GTTCTTTGTCCTGTGAGGATGAAGATCTGATGTCATCCATTTTCGTGTGTTAGACACGGACGATGAAGATTGAACCGAATCACGTAACCACAGAGGGGGAATGCTTCGGATCAACGTCACCTTAGTTGCCCGCATGGAAAACGTGTCCAACCGGAAGACACAACGTAGGAGTTGGAAGTGTGTGAGGGATGACGTGGCGCCACGTGGATAAGTAAGAAATTTGTGATTTTTGAATTAATTATATCCAAAAAATGCCAAAATTTTTTTAAAAATTCATAACTTGGTGTAGCAAAATCACAAAAATTAAATAAAAATACATCTGAACTCAGTAAACATATGAGAAAATAAAATTAAGAAAAAATAATTTATATATAACTTTTAATTTATTAAATACTCCAGAGAATAATTTAATTATTAAAAATTAAATATAAGGAGGAAAAATCTAAATTTTGGAGGGGAACTTCCATCAAATCTTGGGAACATCCTCTATTTTTTCAAGGTCAGTGGGGGTTTCTAATTTGAAAATGACAAATTTTCTATCAAAATGGTAATTAGTTTAAAAAATAATTACAAAAATTAGATCAAAATAAAAATGGAAATTAAAAAGGGAACTTAGGGTAATGAAATTGATCCCTAAAATAATGATTTCCGCTTTTGAAAACTTTAAAATAAAAATTTTAAAATTGGGTAAAATTGTAAAATTAAAATTTTACACTTTAGCCCAATAATTGTTCCCAAATCCGGTTTAAAAGATTAAACCAAATTTAAAGCTTTGATCCTAAGGGGTTAACATCATGGTTACCCTCCTAACCATAAGGTCACATCTTTAATAGCCCTGGCCTAACCCAAGTTAAGCCTAAACTTAGTTTAGGAGTAACTTGGCCTAGCCTAATCCCTGTGAGCACATAATTGGATTCAATCCAATTGGGGTTAAGCCTCAAACACAATTAGTCTTGACATGACTCATAATCAGCTGGGGTTTATCCTTGGGTCTAGCCCATACAAGATCTAAGTTAGCCCTGGGTTCTTTAGGTCCAACCTACACTGGACCTAACCCAAACAGACTTGGTCAGCATTTTAGGTTTAACCCATATTAGACCTAATCTAAACCCTAAGTTTAAACTAATTTAAATTTAGTTATCATTTTTGGTCCAACCTACACTGGACCTAAACCCAAACTCCAAGTCTAACCTAACTCATACTTGTTCATCATTTTAGGTCTAACCCACATTAGAGCTAATATGAATCCTAAGTCTAACCAAACTTAGACTTAGTTCAACCCTTTAGGTCTAACTTACATTAGACCTAACCCCAGCCTTTGGGTTTAACCTATATTAGACCCAAGCTCAACAAATTCTCTTGGGTCTAACCTACATCAGACCCAAACATCAACAAACACCCTTTTAGGTCTAAAGTCTAACCTACATCAACAAACACACTTTTAGGTCTAACCTATATTGGACCTAAACCTAAATCCTAAGTCTAACCCAATTTAGACTTAGCCATCTTTTAGGTCTAACCTGAATTAGACCTAACCCAACCTTTAAGTCTAACTCATCTTGTACCTAACCTAAACCCTAGGTTTAACCTAAAGTAGACCTAGCCCAACTTTTAGGTCTAACTCACATTAGACCCAACCTAACCTTTTAAGCCTAACTGACATTAAACCTAACCCATCTCCTAGGTCTAACCTAAATTAGACCTAACCCAACCCTTTAGGTTTAATCAACATTAGACCTAACCCACTAACCCAAACTCTAGGTCTAAACTCTAGGTCTAGTCAACACTAGGCCTAAACCAAAACACTAGGTTTACCTAACTTAGACCAGGCACAACCTAAGTCCAACCTAACTTGGACTTCGCCAAATTCAAGTTCTCTTGGGTCTGACTTGACTTAGGCCCGATTCAACTGAACCACCAGGTCAACCAGACCCAACTCAGGTTAACCCAATTAAGCTGAATGACTGAGTACCTGTCCTAATTCGAGTTAACCGAATTTTACTGAATCACCGGATCAATCTGACCTAACTTGGGTTAACCCAATTCAACTCAACCACAGGGTCAGTTCGATCTAACTCAGGTTAACCTAATCCAACTGGACCATCAGGTCAACTCGACCTAACTCGGGTTAACTAAATTTAACCATCGGATTAACTCGACCCAACTCGGGTCAATCCAATCTCCGGGTCAGCCTGACTTAACTCAGGCCAACCCAACATGCTGAAATGGCCTGATCTAACTTAGGCTAACCCAAAGACAACTTTTTTTCAGGATAATCAGACTAAACTCTGATCAACCCAACTTGAGACTCAACCTCATGCTTGACTTAAATCTTAATCCAAGATTAATCAAGGATTGATTTAAGTCTAACCCAACTTAGACTTGAACTGACAACTTAAGTCTAAATTAACTTGGATTTCACCCAAGTCTAATTTAACTTAAACTTGATTCAATCTAGGGGTTCAAACTTGGATCAACCTAGTTTAACTTGGTTTTCTCCCAAGTTAACCCAACTTGGTTTAACTTGGCTTATCTTTAGTCATTCTAAACCAAGACTTGTTTGACACCAATCAAACTAAGCCAACTCGGGTCAATCCTATTAAACTTTGGTCAATTTAAACAAATTTGAAGATAATATGAGGGACAACCAGCCTAACTCAAGTTAACTCAGATTACTCGGAGACTTAACTTTAGATCGGTTTCAAACCAACTTGAACTAACCTAAAATCAACCTAACCTTGGTGATTGAGGGTTAAGCAGGGTTTGACTTCTCATATGAGAATAAAAACACACTTAGCCTCAGTCGGGGATAATATGGGCTAAAATATCAAACCAACCTGAATGAAATGACATAAAAATTCACCCTAAAAGAAATTAAAACTTAAACAAAAAAAACATGCTTTGAGAAGATATTTTGAAAGAGGTAACCCATGGTTGCTAACAAAATATCTTCAACTCACTTATGACTAATCAAACCATAAATCCCAATGGTTCCAGGACGACAAAACTATGAGATCTTGACCGGGTCATCCCAAATAACAGAAATAAAACACAAAATGACAAAACAAAAAAAATGGCTAAAAAGTTAAAATCTTCAATCCGTAAAATTAGAAAAAGAAATTAAAACTTAAATGAAGCCCTAATGAACAAAGATCACCGAACGTAACTTGAACCTCAGATACCCGAGTCTAAGAAGATCTTTTGGATGACGCAACTCATGATTGCTGACAGGAGTCTTTCGGTTCAAGCAGATGTGACCACCTCTCAGGCTAAGTAGATCAGGGAACCCGACAACTCCGGGATGATGGAAAGGCATGGGCATCTTAACCGGGTTGCCAAAACATAAAAATAACCAACCAATTAAATAAAAATTATTCCATGCTATCTTTGTTTTGCAGAGCTGCTGAAGATAAAAAACAAACGTTACCTCAGATTTACTTTGGATGTTATTAGGGTGTGCTAACTTTGTTTTGTAGGGACAGTCATTCAAATCCCAGGGCAAAAGGATGAACCTCAACTAAACCATAAACTATAAATCAAAACTTTAGGATAGTTCAAAATCTTTAGGAATCCACTACCATTGAGATAAGACTTTGACATCTCTTTCCTTGACAACGACATTTGAACTTTTGTTTAGAACAAATTATAACCTTAATATTAAGTTTTCTTAAGTAGTTTTAACTACTTAAGATGTAATTAACGATAGAGACTTGTTTTTATAGGAGAATGCAAACTCTAGAGCAGGTACATCAACCTGAATTCTTTAAGGTCTCCTTCACAGTTATGTCCTTAAAGCATACTGAGCTGATTTCACTTTGGACTTATGCTTTGGAGCTATCAATAGGAAAATTTACTTTATGAAAACTTTCCATATACTTCTTTTTGTTTGTTCCTTTTATTGCCTGCCCTAGTCCTCTGATTTCTTATTTCTTAGTTCACCTACATGATCTGAAATGGAGAGTTATTCAGAGAATAGGGCAACATAATAGAAAACAAACTGACAACTCCTCAACAACAACAACGTTGACTAGCAAACGACAAAACTAAGACCAGCGCACAAAATGAGTAGCCACAAGAGTTTGGCGACTCCGCTGAGTACATTTTCTCTCCCCATCTTCAGTTAATAAATTTGTTCACTTGATTAGAATAATATGCTTTGTGTGGACTAAATTATCCTCCTCTCGGTGGTATATTTTGTTCATTTTAGTCTTGGGCAAGATACAACCGACATGTCTTCGATTCTAGAATTGTTCTTGATGAACGAATCTTTGGATCCTATATTCTAAAAAAATGACAAAACAAAATGACATGACAAGTAATTTAACATTAAAATTTTCAACAAAACGAAATCAAAACCAATTTTCCCAAAACTTATTTCTATTAAAATTAAAACTTGAACAAAATCCCAGTTTACATAACATCAGGTCCTAAAAGACAAGTCAAGTTGACATTTTAAATTTCTTCAAAATAACTGAATCGCGACAATGGATGCCCAGAAGTTAGTCTTTTCGTTTGTCGAAGGATTTGACTTGCCAACTTGCAAGGCTTCCCGCCACCAAGGATCACTGATCAAGTTTGGGACTAGATTCAACGAAATTAAGTTAATGCTCAGTAACCCACCACTCACCGTGGTAATGACAACTGCCACCGAAGTTACATAACCATCAATTGAGTTCAATCTGAAATCCCACCAGGAGCTCCTTTTACTTAAGTGAACTCTGTCCGAGAAGTCTCTACTGTTAAGAGGATTTTAAAATTCATTGTGGTCAGTCCTGTCATTGAAACCAAGGAAGAAACTAACCGCAAAGGAAAGAAGATCCACGTAGAGGAGGAATACGTCCCACCACCATCTGTATTTGAGATTGGGTTCAGCTTTAAGTCTACGTGGCTGACCCGCACTCAGCGGAGCAATAGGAGCCGCTCCATCCTAAAGAAGAAAATGAACAAAATTGACAAGACAAAGGGAAATAAGCTCAAGGAAATGAGGCTTCATGAGGACTGCCTTCTCTTAGGGGGAAGCAGGCTCTATCTATTATGCGTTGCTCACAACGAGGAAGATGTTCGTAAGATTGCTATCAATCCATCTCGATCTTTTCCCGACAAAAAGAAAAAGAAAAGAAGTCTGTTTGTTTCAAGAAGTCACTTCGTGTTTGAGACATTTGTTCGAAAGGAGAAGTGCTCAATCGCCCAGATCTTGTACGGGATGGAGTGTGTGGTCTTGTCGGCGCTTAAAAGGGGAAGAGTTAATGTTTGGTTGGGGGGTCGCCCGTAAGAAGCTGTCGGCAACCGGAATCGAAATCCCGTCGCCCGCTTCGGAAGGACTTTTTAATTTACGTA
>NW_018241851.1:113499-148053 GCF_001263595.1 Phalaenopsis equestris
AACCGAGCTCAACGAGATCAAAACGAGCCCAAGCATTGATATAATCGAGCCATCCAAAGCTAATAAACCACCTGCAACTAGAGTCGAACTAAGCTCGATCAAGAAACAAAGCCAAAGCCAGGCTCGACAAAACCAAAACCGGCGTCAACGATTTTTAAATTCAGGTTTTTATACATATACATATAAAAATGCAGCTCTAGCCATTTTAAACCAAAACCAAAGTCCCAAACCGAGCCAAAACCAAGCCCTCAGACCAAACATTTTAGATAGATTTTCTCATAGCATATATTTCAAACCAAAGAGTGTCACAGGGAGCCAAAACCGAGCCCCCAACATGCATAAAACAGTAAAATACACTCCCCAGCCTTTATTTTAAATGAGAGCAAGCCATCATATGCCAAAGCCGAAACCCCAACATGCATGAAAGTCCCAATAAATTCTTCAATATCTCATGCTAAACGAAAGATAAGCAGAAAGTTTAACAATACACATCCCAACATGCTTGCAAGAGGAGTAGAAATTATTCCAAAAACCATGCTCCAATTATCTCAATCGCTACCAACATAAATATGATAGGATAAACAAAGAACATATCATCTCTCCAATACTTTAAGCAAATATTCAAATCTAAATCTTAAAATATGCTCACATTTCATCCTTCGCATGCTCTTAAAGTGATACCTCAAAATATATGAAAGTAAAGAGAGCTAACATGCTGAAATATCTAACAGAACTATGCTCAAGGCTCGGCAAAGAGAAAACCGAAGAGCAGCAAGGCACCACAGAAGGGGGGAAGAAGAGTACCTCAGGAATGCTAAAGCAAAGCAGGACAGGAAACCAACTCAAAGAAAAAATGCTCTCCCAGAATCAACGTTGACTAGCAAACGACAAAACTAAGACCAGCGCACAAAATGAGTAGCCACAAGAGTTTGGCGACTCCGCTGAGTACATTTTCTCTCCCCATCTTCAATTAATAAATTTGTTCACTTGATTAGAATAATATGCTTTGTGTGGACTAAATTATCCTCCTCTCGGTGGTATATTTTGTTCATTTCAGTCTTGGGCAAGATACAACCGACATGTCTTCGATTCTAGAATTGTTCTTGATGAACGAATCTTTGGATCCTATATTCTAAAAAAATGACAAAACAAAATGACATGACAAGTAATTTAACATTAAAATTTTCAACAAAACGAAATCAAAACCAATTTTCCCAAAACTTATTTCTATTAAAATTAAAACTTGAACAAAATCCCAGTTTACATAACATCAGGTCCTAAAAGACAAGTCAAGTTGACATTTTAAATTTCTTCAAAATAACTGAATCGCGACAATGGATGCCCAGAAGTTAGTCTTTTCGTTTGTCGAAGGATTTGACTTGCCAACTTGCAAGGCTTCCCGCCACCAAGGATCACTGATCAAGTTTGGGACTAGATTCAACGAAATTAAGTTAATGCTCAGTAACCCACCACTCACCGTGGTAATGACAACTGCCACCGAAGTTACATAACCATCAATTGAGTTCAATCTGAAATCCCACCAGGAGCTCCTTTTACTTAAGTGAACTCTGTCCGAGAAGTCTCTACTGTCTACTGTTAAGAGAAATTCATTGTGGTCAGTCCTGTCATTGAAACCAAGGAAGAAACTAACCGCAAAGGAAAGAAGATCCTCGTAGAGGAGGAATACGTCCCACCACCATCTGTATTTGAGATTGGGTTCAGCTTTAAGTCTACGTCGCTGACCGGCACTCAGCGGAGCAATAGGAGCCGCTCCATCCTAAAGAAGAAAATGAACAAAATTGACAAGACAAAGGGAAATAAGCTCAAGGAAATGAGGCTTCATGAGGACTGCCTTCTCTTAGGGGGAAGCAGGCTCTATCTATTATGCGTTGCTCACAACGAGGAAGATGTTCGTAAGATTGCTATCAATCCATCTCGATCTTTTCCCGACAAAAAGAAAAAGAAAAAAAGTCTGTTTGTTTCAAGAAGTCACTCCGTGTTTGAGACATTTGTTCGAAAGGAGAAGTGCTCAATCACCCAGATCTTGTACGGGATGGAGTGTGTGGTCTCCCCTAAGGTAAGAAGAGAAATTCTCAAGAAAGAAAAGTTGCACCACAAGTATCCAAAAGATAATACATCTAGGGTCCCCGCTAAGCCTTGCTTGGGGGACCGACATATTCCAATTGTTCCAGCCTTCGTGCCTGTCAAACTTTGTTTGGGGCCCAGAATGACAGATACTACCACCCTTACAGAAAGACAACACCTTTACTCTTCCGTCAAGGCTAAACCGAGACACCATCCAACTTTTCCACCAACACATGATAAGCTGCTTTAAGGGCCTAGGAAACATCCGCCGGTATGAACTCACCCCCAGTTTCAAGATTTGACTCCCATAGAGTTCTATATATATTTTTCTTGGATATACAACATCCCTTTAGGCAATGCCCTTTGATTGAAGGCATTAGATGTTCGCCCCTGCAGTCCACCAATTTGTAGAAACTTTCTTGATAGACTTTCTCTATTACGAACAGAGATATAAAGACAGATAAAAAGATGCACGTTGTTTATACTCAAGTTAAGACTTGAAATGTAATGCAATCTTGCACATTTGTATCATATTAATCCTCCAAACTGACTTATTACTCTAATTAAATTCACTTTTGAAAATAGGGCTCAAATGGTGTGTATAGTTCTCATGTGGGACTTCCTGATTTTTATGAGTATGTAAATGTCATTTTAGGATAAATTTTCAATAATGTCAAATAACTTGGTTTTTTCTTTAATTCATATACCCTAGATTCTAAGCAGATCTCAAAATTATTAATTCCTTATACTTAAAATATTTTTCAGATTTCAAGGATACTTTATATCAATTAAGAGTTAACTAGTCATCTCAACTTTAATTATCATTTCTCATGAATATAATATCGTAAGGATTTCCTCAAGAAAGATTACATTTTATTAAGTAGGAGATATATTAGAGAGTAATTTTTTATTTTTGCTTACCTCAAGCTTCTTCTAAGGGAGGTGGATCATTTACATTAAGAATCAAGGCTTTTTCCCTTTTGTTATTTTTTGTTGCATTTTTTTTGTCACACTCAATTGAGAATTACTATATCTAGTTAAGCATATTTCTTTTAAGGATTTTGAATGTCTAATGTCTCCTAATTGGTAATTCTCAAAATTTTCTTAACGTGATTTCTCATAATATTTTAGACCACTAAAAAATTAAGATTCAGTCAACTTGACTCAATTAATACTTAAAAAGTTTAAAGTGCCCTTGGTTAGCTTCATATATTTTAATTATTTTGAGATATTTTTAGGTTCAGGCAAAAGCTGTTAGAGTGAAAAACTTAATTATTATTTTAAAAAAGTAATGCTATTATTTACATCAAATTAGATTGTTAGGATTCACCTCATGAGTTGCAAAATATAGTCCAGAACTTAGTTATTTGAATTAAGTTAAGGCGGGTAAATAAGCAAAATTCCATTCTCCAAGCATGGTATCCAAGATTGGAAACATGTCGTACAAGGAATAATATCAAAGAAAATGCGAACATGTGATCACAACATAGCTAAAATGAAGACAACAATATGAAGAGAATAATGTACTACATCATCACACAAAAGAAATAGTCCATAAATAAGAAAGTACAAGCATAGCCCTATACATCAATAGAAACACAAACATGCAATGGAAGGAAAAGTATCATACCGTGGTGATGAGCTCAAACGGTGGTGATGCTGGTGGTTTTTGCTCCCCTATATTGTAGCAAAGCACTAGTATATGTATCTATAATGGAGCTGGTGTTAGTTGACATAGAAATAAGTCTACTTGTAGAGTTCATGCAGAGCCCATTCCATAGCTCCCATCCACTCGCTTAGTAGTCTCATCGACTAGCAGCTCAGGCTTTTATGAGGGTGGCGCCAGGATGAGCCCTCACCTTGTTCATGGGTAGACGCTGGAGGCAGACCATAAGACTCAATAGGTGTCCGAGTGATGCGATTCAGAGGATGTAACAACTCCTCACCACCCCCCTAAAAGTACCAGCACAGACACATAGCTGTAATCAAATTAGGGTGGCCTAACCCTATTGTGATATGGTTGTTGGCAATGTGAAGAATGGACTGATAGATCACCACACCAACATCTATGGTCTTCCCATGCTAAATACAAAAGTTTAGGATAACCCTATCCCTCGTAACATCTGTAAGGCTAGTGGTAAGTAGGAGTTGGTTTACAATGAAATTGATCTTGTTCTCCTCCTCCCCTGCCCTCGTCTTCCAATGATCTCTGGAATCTATAAGAAAGTCGATAATCAATTGGTAATTAGGTGTCAGGAACTTTGAATACTCCCTCTTGGTGATATCAGAAAAGCAAAAAAAAAAAAAAAAACGGTCGATGACTTGCTTTCCTTGCATGGAAGCTTGCCCTTCAATGGTCTCTTTTGTATTAACATAGAATTCATGGACTAGCATGACAATATTGGGGCCAGCAGTGAAACAAAACTATTCCCATTTCTAATGCACCAACTCTCTCTAAACCTCACCCCCAGTTTTAAGATTAATCAAATATTCATTACTGGATATTGCTTCTTTATTGGTGGTATTTTGGTCTCATTGATGGGTAAGAAATAGAATGTAGTGTCAAGTACAGAATCTGAGTATCGAGCAATGACACAAGCTTCAAGTAAATTAATATGAGTCTCCCAACTCTTAACCGAAATGAGTTTTAAGATGATAGTTCCAGCAAAGTCGTGGCGTGATAGCCAAGCTGAAGTTCATATTGCCTCAAACCCTATCTTTCATGAACGAACGAAGCACATTGAGATAGATTTATTTGTGAAATTATTCAACATAATCTAAATTTAACGGCTCATGTGAATATCGGGAACAACTAGAGGATATCTTCACAAAGGCTGTAGATGGAGTTAGGCTCGCTTATATTCATAAAAAGTTGAGCATGATAAATATATATGCTCCAGCTTGAGGGAGAGTGTTATGTAAAGTAATAAGCCTGAACCTTGTATATTAGGAAATTTAATATTAGACACCTAATTAGAAGAGCTCTATTAGAGGATCTCTTCTATATTAGAATTATTCCTAATCTAGAGAGTTGGGATGTATATACATATATACTATATGTTTTAAATGTAAATAAGAAAAGAGGAAGCTTTCCCGTCACACTCATCCTCACTTATTTTTGGGCCCCCCTTCTATCTTTCCTCTTGTACTTGAGACTTTACACCTTTCTTAAAATTTCAACAACAAATCTCGCCCTCTTCCCCTCATCAGATGATCTCAAGCATCAATGAGTGATTCAAGTCTCTCACCCTTTTTGAAGTTCTCACTCGCTTGCATGGTTGTAGGGTTTAGTTCTATGTTGTTTCACCCTTTATCTTTTATTTTAAGTGTCATTTCAATGAAGGTTTAAAAATTATGTCATTTGTAAAAAAGCATGTACCAAAGTAACACACTTTGAATGTCCTTTTTGTATTATTCTATATAACCAACACACAAAGTTACAAATTTAATGTTATTCTTGATGTATTTATATTGTGATTTGAAACTCCTTATTCACCTTAGAACTGCTTCTAAAACAATAATTTAAGCATTTTCTTTGACGTATTTTTTCTTTATCTGCATCAATTCAGTTATTGTCTTACTCATTTATATGCCATTGCTGCATTAATGAAAATGATATGAAATTCTTTCTTTTCTCTTTTATATATGTATACATATATACACACATACATGCATACATACACAAATTTGTACCTTTTGCATAATATAAATGGCCAGTCTAACTTCATATGTTGTGATTAATCTATGTGCACCCTTTGGTGGCAAATTGGTAGACAGCTGCGTTGTTAGTCGTACGACCCCTCTGACCCTGGTTCGATCCCTACGGGGACGGATAACACATATGAGGAGTGTTATTCTTGAATACTACCATGTTTTGACCAATCTATAATATGTTTTTATTTTGTTTGTCATGCTCTTTTGAATTTTTTTTTCTCAAACTCTCATTTAATAATTTCATATAATAAGTTTTTTATATTTCTTTGATATTATTCATTCTTATCTAAGATCTTATTATCATTGCTTTGAATATATCCACTAACAAACTTCCTATTTATCTTTTTCTTGTCTCATCTTATTCATCTCTTTTTCTTCTTTCGTAGCACCTGAACTATTCCACTAATCTTTCAAAGCTGAAGCTTTCACTTTATTCATTACCCTTTTTGTGTTGCTTCTTTCTTGTTTGTAATTAGTTAAATTTTTGCAACACTGGCTGATTACTTTTAGGCAATCGTATTTTATCTATGAATTTTATCATTTTGTTGTATGCTTATGCTGGACTGGTGCCATTTATTAGGTCCACCTCTTAATCACCTCTTAATTTTATGGCTCCTATTTTTTACTTTTTTCCTTGAAGAGAATTTTGCCACCTCTTAATTTTATGGCTTTCCAATCCTATTTTTTACTTTTTTCCTTGAAGAGAATTTTGGATTTTAGCTAGCTATCAGCTCCATTGCGTTTTGCTGCATTTTATATTTTTTTAATGGCGACTTGTAAAAATAAACCTATGCAAAGTTTAGTTTATGAGCAGGTCCTCTAAAGCGGACATTTCATTGTTTCAATGAACAATTCTCAAAGTTAGATGTGATGTATTTCTTACATGTTTGTTGTCATTCTCGTACAGCATTAATGCTTAAATGTTATGCTTTTTTCACGATTTATCTATGATGACTCAAGCAAACTTCTAAATGTCAATTACACCTAAAAACCATAAAATATATGTACATATCATAGATGACTAGTTATAGATCACTTTTTTAAAAAGTACATTTTCTATAGTTTCCGCACAATATTTTGCTATTATATGTATGGAAATTTGCTGCTTAATTTGCTTTTCTCAAATTATCTCTGTCGAGAAGTTCTTGATGTCTTAATGGGATTTAATCATGGAAATTTGCTGCTTAATTTGCTTATCTCAAATTATCTCTGTCGAGAAGTTCTTGATGTCTTGATCCTTCACAAATTAATTGCCTTATTTTGGTTCTTCTACTAGGGAGGGCAGAACAAGTTGTGAAACTCTTGCAGCCCTTGCCCACTTGATCATGATATGTGTAATATCTGTTGCATCATGCTGATCATCTGTTATTTTCTTTTTCCAGCCTCAAATAAAGCCGTGTCAAAGGAAACAGAACGAATTGATCAATTATTTTACACGTACTATGATAAATCTACTGGCTTGATAGGGTGAGTTTCTTTCTTCTTCATATGTTCGTCTTAGGAAGTTGTTACTCGAAATTTTGCTCAACTGATCTCTTTGAGGCTCAGAACAACCATTGAACCTTTGGATCAGATACTTTTATCAGCCCTTGGAAAAATAATTTGAAAATATATGTGCTTTGACCATTGGAAAGGGCACACAGTAATTTCCAGGGATAGAGTCTTGGAATCAGTAAAATTATTGAAATCATTTATAAGCTTCTTTTAAAAGGACTAGAAAATGCATGCATAGTTCATTAACCTATTTAATGTCTGGGTTCCATACTTTTTAAACAATATAGGCCCCTTATAACATATGAATGAAATCTCATGAGTAGTATTTTTGTTCCTGGTATTTTAGTTTGTGCTAAAATTCATTTGCCTTTTCTATTGAAGCTTTTAAAATTTCATTTAGAAAACTTCCCAGCTTGACATTTACTTGGCAGACTCCGTTTTGATTTTTTTTCTCATTGCTTGCGGTCCTTGGCTTTATAAAATGGTCGTTGTTACTCATACATTTTCTTGTTCATGGATTGTTACACAGCTATATGCATCGCTGCTTATAGACAACTTCATAAGTGGATATGAATTCCTTTTGTTTGTGCAGTATTTGATGGTTCATTTTAAATTTTAGTTATATTTTGTAATTAATTTTAATAGATATCGTCTCTTCATGAAATTGATTTAATTTCTGAAGTGGTCTGTCTGAGATATTTCAGTTGCACCTTTTTTTCTTTAAAATCTCACAACTTAAATATGTTTTTTTTTTTGCTTAACAGTCCTGAAGGGATCGTGGCTTTCTGTGCTGATGTGGAAGTAGAGTATACTGACGTCAGGATATTGATGCTTGCCTGGTATTTTGTTATATGTGTGCTTATTGTTTTAATGCATAGATAGTCATTTTTTATTACCTGGTTGTTTGACGGATACTGTTTATCAGGAGGATGCAAGCTGAAAGGCAAGGATATTTCACCCTCGTAAGCTCATACAAAACTTATGAAATTCTTCTTTTATGAAAATGAATCTACTATATATTCTTGGGGTGCTATTTAGCAAGAATATGGCAATATTTGCTCTAAGTTGGAAATAAAGCGAATAATTCCAAGGGCGCTGGGTTCGAGGAATTTGGAAATAAGAGTAATGCTAATCAGCAAAAATTGGGCAAAGTTACATTTTTACTCTTGCTTTTACATTTGATCTGATTAGGAGAGTAGATGTTAAGAAAGATAGGTAGACCTATGTTGACTTGGGCTTATTGTGTAAAAAATGATCTTAATTTATTAGAACTAAATGAAAATATGACACTAAATAGGATGCAATGGAGAAAAAGAATTCATGTAGCCGACCCCACGTAGTGGGATTAAGTCTTTGTTGTTTTGTTTGTTGTTGACGTTGTTGTTGTTTTACTTCTTGAATAACACATCACATGTAAAAAAAATGTAAATTTGCCTAATTTATTTGATAAACAATTGCACATAAAGTATCATTCTTCTAGCGATTAATGTCCTACCTGAACTTCCATTACAGGAAGAATGGAGAAGAGGTCTAAAAGCTATACGAGCTGACACTATCAGTAAATTAAAGAAAGCTCTACCCGAATTGGAGAAAGAGGTTAGCGGCTGCATATTCGTCGTACAAAGATCTTTCATTTTAAATATCTTCAGTGTTTGTGCATGCACTACAACTTTTCCATCACATGTTGAAGGTTATGAGGCCTCAAAATTTTCTGGAGTTCTATACTTATTCTTTTCGCTACTACTTAACAGGTTGATCAATCACAGCTTATTTGCTTCCTAGCCTATTGTTTATTCTCTTTTTTTTACATCATTTCTGTTATTTGTTTTTTTCAGAGGATAAGCAGAAAAGTGTAGATATTAATATTGCCTGTGAAGTGCTAGATCTTGTATTAGGCTTGAAGTTTGGTCCCCAGATTGACAGATTAGGAGAATATCTTAAGGTATTGATAATGCACCAATTCCCTTAATCATCTTCTAAATTACTCCTCTGTGAAGGCTTGATTTTTGTGGGAAAAATTTTATTGGTATTGTCATACAAAAACATCTCTTATAGGAAGACATTTGTTCAAAAGAAAATGCTATTTGGTATAAATTATTAGGCATTTATGATCATTGTTTTCTCAAAACAAAATTTAAATGCCATGTAGTTTATAGCATGCATTTAATTTGAACAAATGCTGCCTTCTTATCCTTATACAATTTTTTTCTCAATATTTCAATTGAAATTACATTGATTAGATTTCGGGATATCATATAATGCAGAAACAACAAGAGTATAAAGTTGTAAATATGGACCAGTGGTTGGGCATTCTCAGATTTTGCAAGGAGGTAAGTATTTTTTGTTATCTATAAAAAATGGAAGTTTAGATAAATTGGATGACCAATCTAATTCTGATTTTGTGATAGATAAACTTTCCATCGCTAGATAATTATGACCCTGACCTTGCTTGGCCTATAATATTGGACAATTTTGTGGAGTGGATGCGTGAGCAGAATTCTTAGGTCATTCTATGACATTCTTCTCTTGCTAAGGCACTGCCTATATGATTTTTTTTTTCTTCTTTTATGTGGCTTATTTGATTTGTTTCAGAAAACTATATAAATATGTTGTATTGTCCTTTACTATTGAAGCTTTGTTTTATAACAGATAAATATTTGATAGACAAGTTTGTCTCTTACGGGTTGAATTCTGTTTCAAAGTCATTTGCAATTGACCTTTTTCAACCAAAAAATGTTTGCGGGTTGAATTCTGTTTCGAAGTCATTAAGTCATTTGCAATTGACCTTTTTCAACCAAAAAATATTGCAGAAGTGTTTTCACCTTCAGTTGTTGTGCTTCTTCGAGTTTACAAGTTTGGTGTTTCACTTTTCATTAAAAAAAAAAATAAATAAATAAAAAGACAGCAACAACAACATCAAAGAGCTGCAAGTACTTCACATGCGACAATTGTAGTATTGAGTGAAGAGCAAGTTTTTAAAATTCATTCATAATTTCGTAATATTTTGATATTTCGATCGTTTTATTTGGCTTTATTGAATTTGTAACTTAAAATAGTATAAAAAAAATACTTATGATATGAAATAAAAAGGATTATCTTGTTAGAGTTTAAGCTATAATATGTAAGATTTAATAAGGTAGGAACCATTGATTTTTTTTATTAAAGTTTGATTACAATTCTTGTGAGATAATGTTAAAGATTTATATTTTGGGCAGAATTTTCTTATTTCTTTTGAAATTGCTTAAAAATTCATTGAGTTATAGCTGAGACTCTTGAAACTAACCACAATTTCAACCTGTTTTGGATTGATCTAAATCAAAACAAAAAATTTCAGACTTAAAAATCATTGCCTTGATCAACTACCAATCATTCAGAGAAAAAAAATGAACAAGGAAATAAGTTTATATTAAAATTCATAACATGCCTTTACTTCCAATTTAGTTTTTTTTAGCATCACTGGAGGTGCCAATACTCTTACAATAAATTTCAAATATTGAAGTGGTTGCTTTTTGTTTGTAAGTATTTCAGAGTGTAAAAATTGTCTGCAAATTGAATGATTGTCTGTCAACGTTCAAATACTCTGAACTATTATCTATTCTAACATGCACTTTACTTTTGTTCTTGTAATAGAGATGGATCTCCCAAACAATATGATGTTTGTTTTGTGTAGATTTTCTTAATGAAATTTGGACTAGTATTTGCAACTTCATGAGCTATTTCTTATCCCATTCAACACTATCATATCCCACCTAATTCTTATATATTTTTTTTGAATTTCATTATATTGTTTCGTTCGCTATAAAGTTCATAGTATCATCTTGATTTTGTTTCATCTTGTTAATTATTCCACTACATAATGGATTGCAAGGCCTGCATTTTGAAATATTTTTTCCTTTGCTTTGCTTCCCTCATATTGCCATGCAAATCCTCGTTGCTTGTCATAGCAGAATTAAATGATTCATTGAGATCAACCATGGCATGATAACGTGAACACCGGTTGAAAATATGATGGAGGATCTTAAAGAGCCGGTTCCAGTATCTGCATAAGT
Organism: Phalaenopsis equestris; assembly: GCF_001263595.1. Taxonomy (NCBI): domain Eukaryota; kingdom Viridiplantae; phylum Streptophyta; class Magnoliopsida; order Asparagales; family Orchidaceae; genus Phalaenopsis; species Phalaenopsis equestris. The sequence goes on from NW_018241851.1 coordinate 124,842, forward strand.
AAATAAATAAGTAAATTAAAATAAAATAAAACCTTATAAAGGATAAATGATGATTGATAAGAGAGCTAAGCAAAGTATATATATAAACTTTCAATTTCCTATGTATACTATAAAGATTAGAAATTTAAAATATTTAATATTTCTAAGTGTAAAAACCTATAAAATAAAGAAAGTTAAATACTTCTCGGATATACCCTTGCAATATGCTCACCAGATTCACAGAGGCGTCGACAATGAAGTAAAATCAATGTGTTTTCTAGTGATGAAGATGATTGTGCTTATGCCAAGAGGAGCAATGTGAGTTGATGTGAAGGAAAACCAATGGCGTTGCCGTGTCTACTTTGTCAAGAGTTCGGGAGCAAGTAGAAAGTTATTGCACGAGTTTCAAGAAAGGTGAGCCTAAAGAGTAATATGCTCAATTCAAATCCTCATGATGGAAAACTACACCCTCAATTATTATGTCACACAAATACTTAGTTTTTACAGAGGTTGATTTAAGTTTTTTTTTTTTTTTTTCTTTTTTGGTAGGATTTATAAGTAAAGTTGACAAATTTTCTTAATGAGAATATGGGATTTAATGTTGATGAAAATAAATTTTATTTGAAGTATTAAGCATATTACCAACAATTATCATAACCCTTTTTCTGAGCTAAACTTGAATAATTTATATTTGGCATAAAAAGGAAGGAGTTGAACAAGGCCGAATGGTGAGTGTCACCTTGATATTGGTTTTGGCTTTTGTCTAACACATCAAAATAAAAAAGGACATAATTGGGCTGGGATTTTATTGTAAGGTTAACTTGGAGAGAAAATAAATATTTTTTATTTATTTTGCATTATTTAATATTAATTAGTATTAGTGTTATATTAATATCAACTCCTAATAATAATGTGGACACTCAATGTCTCTCTGATCAAGTTAATCAAAGAATATTCCTATTATAAACTATGTTCATTAAGTCATCATGCATTTGAGTTATTATATTATTAAAAACATGCTAAGAGAACTTGCTCTTGATGTCATTGTGTGATCTCGTAAAGGGAAAAAAAAAAACTTCATTATTGAATCACTATGGGACTACTAGAGAAGTCATTAAATGAGATCTATTTTAAATGTTTTTATCTCCTAACTTAGCAGACAACTATCAGTTACAAAGACATAATGTTACAACAAGCGTTATGTAGTGGCAAAGAAGACTTTGTAGGAGAAAGTGCTAGATTTATGGGAGCAAGTTTCCGGGCTCTAGTAGATAACAAATGAGCAAACTCGGTAGTAGCAACAAAATGGGCAAAAAATCATATTATTTTGTTGACCAACAATATCAATAGTTCCATTATAAGACTGATTTTAATTAAGCATTAGCAACCATAGTTACTAATAATATTTTGAATGTTGGTCTAGATTGTGTATGCTTTTATGATCCATTATGGTTTTAGTCTTACTTTGGTAGTTGTTAAGCACAAACATACAATGAAGTACTTGAGTTTATTGTTACTATAATATATTTTTTTTTATTTTACTTTTTATTATCAATCAAAACCTTATAGAGGAGTATATAGTGCGTAGGTGTTGAAGAAGAAAATATCATGGAAGTTGTAGTTGTATTTTTGTATCTAGACTTTCTAGAAATTAAGAAAAACAATTTTTTTTGTTGCAAATTTTTATTGTGTTTCAATTTAAGATTAATTAAATGGTTATTGAGATATAACAATAGCAACAACAAGCCTTTATCCCACTAGGTGGGGTTGGCTACATGGATCCTTTCTCTCCATTATCTAATTAAGTGTTATATTTTCATTTAATTCTAATGAATTATGATAATTTTTTGTACAACATGACTAAGTCTAGGACTACGTTTAACTTTATTAACATAAGTCAAATCTAAAGTATCTAGTCTCCTAACTAGGTCTTCAGATGGTTGGCGTCTAATGTGACCAAACCATTTAAGACGACTCTCTAATCTTGTGTGCCACTGAAGCTACTCTAACATTTTCCTAGATATTTTCACTTTGTCTTCTATCTCTAAGTGGATATTGAGAGAGTTAAAATAAAATTACACAATTCTATTAAAGGGCGTATGTAAATAAACTCATAATAAAGAAAAATTCTTTATAAGGACTAATATTTTCAAGGAATTAGGAATGTTAAATAAAATACATGCACTTTCTTGGTTTTATATAAATTTTCCTAAACAGTTTCATAAAAAATTCTTATCATACCTCATTATTGTAAGAATAATTTTATGACTATCAAAATATTGTAGACATGTGGTAAAAATTTGATAAATTACTTTTCATTAATTCATAATTATTCAAAAGAATGACATGGGCAAACATTTTAAGTAAAGAAAAAAAAAGAGAGCTGAAATGATACTTATCAAATTACAGTTAGAGAGAGAGAGAGAGAGAGAGAGAGAGAGTGCGGGAAAAAAGAAGTTGAAATACAGAAAATGCTAAGTTTTATAAGCTTATTACTTAAATGTACTCTTTTTTTTATATTTATATTAGATTGTCAAGTTCAACTAAATGTATGGTATATATGAGAGAATTGTATCATAAATAGACAAATGATAAATGAAAATAAATAATTAGATAAATTTATATGAATCAATAACACTATAATCATAAGCACCTAAGAGAATAATTTTATTAAAAACTTAAATTCAAGTAAAATTTTATTTATTATTATATTTATTTATTTTATGCATGTAGTGATTAATTGTGCAAGACTATTTACTTCACTTTTGATGTAATACAATCATACCAGTTATTATTTTTGATAGATATGCGTTAGGCATTGTACCTTAGATATTTTCATCAATATAAGAAAGAGGATCTTGAAGAAGTTCAAAAATGGGGCAGTTACACCACAAAAATTGTAACTTATAGCACTAGGAGATTATCCATTGTTGCATTCTAACTTATTTGGAAAGAGAAGGTAGTGTTATGATTCTACTTTAGAGAACTGCAACACTTAAAAGTGAAGAAAAATACTTTATAGATAGAGAACTAATTGTAATAGTGTTGACCATCAAATCTACAATAATAGAGAACTGAAGAAATGGATATTTAGAGACAAATAACTAAGCATCATGACATTTTCTAAGAGTGATATAGTGCTACAATTTGTAAAAGACAGGTTTAAACATAGTTTAAACATCGAGCGTTTAGTGCTTATGCAGTCACTTAGAGCATTGCAACACTACCCTCTACTAGAGTAAACCAACTAATAAAGAGAAGAGAGCTTAGGCACTTCATAAGCTAAGTTATGGTGCCATGTGATAGATACATTTTATTTCTGAGAATTTTTTAGACAGTTGAGGAAGGAATTTGAACAGTCATAAGGTTGTTATGAGCAGGACATAATGTGCTAGTTAGAGGGGGTATAAAGTGTGACTCGAGGAGTGAATAATGCAAGCATTTGAGAGACTACAAAAGAAGTGACAGAGCATAATAATAAATTCCATGGAGCAAAATTCTTCTAACCTTGTTTATTTTATTCAAATTTTCATAACTTCTATGCATTTTAATATCACATGTATGTGTTGCGTTCTCTTTAGTCGAAGCCTCAAATAAGTTTGTAAGCTCTTGTTTATGACTTAATCTAGGTTTTTTCTTATTAGTTATTCTTAATTTGTTTAAATGTTGCATAACTATTTAGTTTATGTACAAGCCATGCATACTTTTTAAATCAAGTGTGATGTAAAGATGTTAAAGGAGTCTTAGAGGTGCAAATTAAGTACTCTAGAAAACCATGAGTAGGATAAAAACTCTTACTAAAAAATTTATAATATAAAAGAAAAAACAATTAGTGCAATCCTCTAACTAATTTGTTTAGGCATATACTAAATTAGGAAGATTGATTATATTTTCTTGTTATTAGAAGATATTATAAAATAAATATATTCTTAATTGATAGTTGAATAAATCTTAAAATTTCAACTTAAAAATTTTCATGAAATTCGTTTATATAGATAATAAATTAGGTTGTCCTCTCTTATATTTTATGTTAAGATCAAGTATTTAGTTATAATTTTTATAATTGTTTAAATTGTTTAATAAAGTTTAGGGTAGTACAATATAGTAATTGATCTTTAAAAAAATTATAATGATATCTTAATGGAAATGATACTCCACTCAATTCTATATAACATAAACAATATATGCACTTCTATGTATTGCTAAATTAATTGACCATCTACATAAATATTAAAAATAATTATATTATATTTGAATGTATTTATAAATAGTGTGGAATCTACACCATCCTAAATTAATTAAGAAAATGCTCAAACTCACATAGTAACTTCTATGGGATTATTTGAATATATGTATTTCTTTTTCCTTTTTTTTTAACTTGTATGCATAATCTAAGTTGATATGAACAATGAAGTTATGTTTTTATTCTACAAATATGCCTTCTTCTATTACTCCATTTTTTAATGCACTTTTGCCATTTTTTTTATACAATTTGAATACCTTGTAATAAGTAAATGATAAGAGCATTCTGATGACTTCTAATCTAATTATAGGAGAATAAAAACCATAAAAAAGTTTTGTTTTCATTTATTATAGCTATTAAGTACTATTCTAGGCATATTTTTAACTATCATACCTGAGCCATCTGCTTTTATTTTAATGTCCTAATTACATGTTGATCTTATATTCTTACTAATGAATTGATTCAACCATCCATTGTATTGAACCATGACTCCTTATGTAACACTTCGTCTAACATGTAGGCTACAATTGAGATAAAAATACTTGTGACCAATTTAAATCCTAAAAGCACATCTAATCTTAACTTTTGAGATGGATATTTGAAAATAACTTTTTAAAGATGGTTAGAGGCATAATTTTATTCCTTAGGCAACTTAGAGAAATATGAGTCAATCTTAATGTTGTTTAGTCTATCTTAATATAAGTTATGTGGTTTCTAGTTTCTAAAAATCTATATCTCTTATTTTAAGTGGTCTCTAGCTATTAATGTTTATCAAACAACATATGTAATATTCCTTAATAATTAATGTTCTTTTAAAAAATAGTTTATAGGCTTTCTTATGATTGAATTAAATTTATTCAAAATGTTTAAGACATTTAATAATTTTATAAAATAATTGAACATTAAGCCTATTTATGATATTACTCCGAAAGAGATCATATAAAAATAAAATAAAGATGGCAATGATTATGAGAAAAACACAAATATTTATACATGGTTTGTCTTGTATGCCCACATCAACATAAGATGTAAATAATCTCCTAATATTCCTAGTAAAGAAATACTACTAACATTCCTTTACTTAATGTATGTGAAGAAGCCTTTACATATCTCTCTCTCTCTTGTGTGTGTGTGTGTGTGGGTGGGTGGGTGTGTGTGTGCGTGCGCGCTGATCGAGAAGTAAAAAACTTGAATTATTTGACGGTGTTGAGAAACTCAAATATTTCCTTGAATAAAACATCACAAACATTCACATAGAACATAAGTCATAATATTTTATTGAAAAGAATAATATGTGATTAGAAGAATCTTACAAATAGATATTAATTTGCATTAATAGGTTGTACATGATGAAAAAAAAAAGAACAAAAATGTAAGTAGTAGCTTTGAAAACATTTTGTTTTTTTCAAGATTTGTTCTTTTAAAAATATTTTATTAAAGTGGAGGCTTAGTACTATAGTTTATGTGTAGCACTTAACTCTGGGTTGGATCTTAAAAAATTACCCGGATTTAGATCATTATAAGCATGTTTGTGAGATAAAATAAAAAATTCAAGCTAATATTTTCAAATAGTTAATATTTTGAACTAGGTTAGTTTCTTAAGGTAATTTTCCAAATCACTTCAAATTTAACTATTAATACTCATTAAAAAATGTTTTTTACATATACATATGATTTCATTCAATTAAACTTTAAGATATCTAACAAGACTTATGGATGCCATTAAGGAAATTGTGGAAACCTATAAAACTTTATTAAGGTATATTGATAATTAATTGCATATAAGAAACTTTCTATTTTATTACAGAGTAGATGTAATGATTTATGACAACCCATTAACTACTTATGGAGACCCAAAAAGGTTTATGGACACTGACAAAATAAAATTAACTTTCAATTTGTAGTTAAAAAATATTTACCACTTAATCTTATAAACATAATTTATTTGACTTTTTAAAATAATATATATGTTATATGCAATTATTTATTATTAATAATAATGCATATAATATAAGTTTCTTTTGAGAAATATTTATAGTTATATTTTTTGACTAATTATAGCTTGCTTGGTTAGCTACCATCTTAAATATTTAATACTCAGAACTCTTACATATGAAGAAGTATTATAGTTTAGTCTTTTTATGCTAGTTTAGTTTGTGAATGTTAAATCTTCTTCAATTACGCATCTCAAATAAATCAATAAATCACACTCTTTAGCTTATTTATTATCATTAAATTCTAAAGCTAGCTAAGGATTAGGTAGTAAAAAGATATTTGGCATGATCCTATAATAATTTTGAGGAAATTAATGAAGCTAGAACTATAATATTAATATATTACCTATGATTTAAAAAAAAAATGCGTAAAGTTAAGGATTCAATTAGTGATATGCATAAACACTTTATGAAGATTATATACTCATTTTGCTCATTAGAAAGAATATATAATAATATTTGTTTGTTTTAAGATTTTCTCCATAACTTACACATTGAAAGGGATCTAAAGATAATTACTAGTATAAAATCGATTGAGCCCTCAACTTATTCACTTAATCTTTTTATTACATGAACAGTTGATAGTAATAACAAAAAAAGAAGAAATTTAAATAACAAAGAATACAAAAAAAAAAGGGAAAACTATGAAAGTTCAAAATTTAAATATATCAACTTCTATAACGTTATAAACACTCATTCTATCTTGGAGATTAGAATCCATTTAAAAAAAAAAAGGACAATAAGGTAAGAAAATTATAAGTATATAACTAATAAATTTTCTATAAGCAATGAAAAAAATATGCTTTTATAGTGAGAAATCTCAGTACATAAAGAGGAATCAACTATTTATGCCAGTGAAAAAAAAAGCAAATTAAAAGAAAGGGCTAAAATGGAGAAAAACCACAATCAAGATAACATGTAGGTGGATTAAAGCCATTAATAATAAAGAAAAATTTTTACTAATTATTTTTGTAATAATTACTCCATCCTAAACTAATAATTTCTATTTGTATAATAATTAGAATTTTATTAATCATAGATAGTAACATATTTCAACAATATACATAGCTCATAGAGTTTCTACCAGCAATTTGCTAGAATTATTGATGAAAGTATATGCTAATAATTCCACTGATATTTTCAAATTTTCTTATGATGATATCACCAAAATGTTGTTTAATAATATTTGGATTATCGTTGATTATACTGGCTATCACTAACATGAAAGTTTCCCATTATTTTATTTCATACTATAATAATATGGGTCATAATGTTTTGCATTATTTTTAGTTTCCATTTGAAACTTTTCATTTAGCATAAGGATATGAATATCTTTTAATTTTTATATTATGAGTGACGATCTAACTAAAGTTATGAAAAATGCAACCATCCATTTTTCTAATCAAAATTTGGATGTGGTGGGCTTAATTTTTTTATTGAGAGGAACCCCAATAATTTTGAGCATAATATTAATAATAGTATCATATTAAGGAAGGTCGTTTACCCAATGGGTCTGAGTAAACTACAAATTAGAGCTCTAAACATTTTCTTGGATTACTCTTTATCTTCATTTTGTAAATATAGCCGTGTTTTGTAAATTTGATTTATGCTTAGCTTTTCTTCTAGAGTGATATCATTATTGTTGGTACTCTTGGAAAAGAATTGATTTTATAGGTCTTATAATTACAACAAAGCACATGGCTATAGTAAGATTGCTTATGTGATAGATTAAAAAGTCTATATTTGTTTGAATAGGCTTACAATAACTTGGGTTTGAACTTGAAAGAGTTATCATTACTTTCATGTAGAGTCCCTCATCATTTTTGAGTTTGCTTTGTAATTGGATTGGAAAAGATTTTATTCATCTCTTTATAGGTGTTTATGATTTAATAACAGTCTTCTTCTTTAGCGCAAATTTAGCCTTTAGATCCTCCCAACTTTAATAGTTTTTTTTTTTTTATTCCTCATCCTTAAATATTGCATCTAAGAAGATCTAAAGAACATGTTTTTGCACTTCCATGTTTGAGGTAGATTTTAAATTTAATAAAAGGAATGTAATCTAAAAAATTAAATTATGGTTGATAAATGTTAATATTAAATTATTAAGTTCGATGAACTTTATAGTAATATGGATTATTAGAATGCATCTTAGGATGAATAGTGGTGCAATCCAAATGAGGATGCTTTTTTTAATGATTTGTGTGCTTCATGTGGCTTTGTTTAAATTCACTTGAATTTTCTATTATTCATTTTTGATTTAGGATTGGCATGCTCATGCTAGAGATTATTATGTAATTAACAAAATCTTATTTTAGGCAGAGTGTAAAAGTTGTAGCATACGTTATTTGATGGGCTCGTATTAAATTTTTTTTGACATAACTCGGTATATACTTACGAGTTTTAGTGAAATTTTATTCAAAATCTTTTAGTTTTCATAATCTTGATTTTCACTAAAAAAAATATTGAGACAAGTTGAAAAAATATTAGTAAGTTTTAGATTGATTTTTATTAAAATTATTACATTTGAATAAAACCTTAAACCATGGATATAACGTGAATATGAAATTTTCAATTAAACATGATAATTTGCGAGATGTTTTAAGAGATATAAAGGTAAGGCAAGGTTATTTATCAATCATTAAGTTGGTTACAATTGCTAAAAACTTTAATGATAGGCAAGGCTATTTAGTTATTTGTATTTTGTGTTATAACATTTCTCTCTTGTTAAGTCAAATTTGGGATATTATTAATTACATTATAACTTTTAATATAAGATGGCTTATCCTACATGAAAGAAGAATAAAAGGAAAAAAAGTCAAGTGACATGTTCTAAAGCCACATCCAACACACTAAAACCAAAAATAATTATCCTCGTTTGATTTCTCCACTATATGTCAATTAAATTTTAATAATTAACAAAAATATAGTAATAACTAACATAAGTACGAAAGCTAAAAATATTCTTGGATTTCCTAATGTTTTAAAGATGTATGTGAAGAGTCAAGTGAGTTATAAAGAAAAATATATAAGGGGGTTTACATACATAGCATTCAAAAATTTCACTTCCATGTTTGAGGTAGATTTTAAATTTAAAAAAAGGAATGTAATCTAAAAAATTAAATGATGGCTGATAAATGTTAATATTAAATTATTAAGTTCGATGAACTTTATAGTAATATGGATTATTAGAATGCATCTTAGGATGAATAGTGGTGCAATCCAAATGAGGATGCTTTTTTTAATGATTTGTGTGCTTTATGTGGCTTTGTCTCAATTCACTTGAATTTTCTATTATTCATTTTTTATTTAGGATTGGCACACTCATGCTAGAGATTATTATGTAATTAACAAAATTTTATTTTAGACAAAGAGTGTAAAAATTGTAACACATGTTATTTGATGGGCTCGTATTAATAAAATTTTGACATAACTTGGTATATACTTATGAGTTTTAGTGAAATTTTATTCAAAATCTTTTAGTTTTCATAATCTTGATTTTCACTAAAAAATATTGAGACAAGTTGAAAAAAATATTAGTAAGTTTTAGATTGATTTTAATTAAAATTATTAACATAAGAATAAAACTTCAAACCATGGATATAACGTGAATATGAAAATTTCAATTAAACATGATAATTTACAAGATTTTTTAATAGATATAAGGGTAAGGCAAGGTTATTTATCAATCATAAAGTTGGTTATAGTCTCTAAAAACTTGTATGATAGGAAAGGCTATTTAGTTTTTGTATTTTGTGTTATAATTTTTCTTTCTTGTTAAGTCAAATTTGCGATATTATTAATTACATTATAACTTTTAATATAAGAAGGCTTATCCTACATCAAAGAAGAATAAAATGAAAAAAAAGTTAAGTGACATGTTCTAAAGCCACATCCAACATACTAAAACCTAAAAGAATTATCCTTATTTGAGTTCTCCACTATATGTCGGTTAAATTTTAATAATTAAAAAAAATATAGTAATAACTAACATAAGTAAAGAATTTTAACATATTTTTGGATTTTCTAATATTTTAAAGATGTATGTGAAGAACCAAGTGAGTTATAAAGAAAAAAATATAAGGGGGTTTACATACATAGCATTCAAAAATTTAAGCGTTATACATCTTAGCCATATAACCTTATTAATGGTTGCATCCAATCTCCACAACTTGCAACCAATTTTGGATGTGAGAGAGTTGAAGAAGAAGATCTACCCTGCATTAGATGATCTCTACAATCTAAAATAGATCCTGGGGCGAGAGAGGAGACAAGAAGGAATATTTAGCTTGAATAACCCTAGAAAACTTCCAATTACATAACTACTACCTCTCTCTCTCTCTCTCCCTCCCTCTCTCTCTCGCTCGCTCGCTCGCTCACTCTCTCAAAATGTTTATGTTTTGCACTTTTCTTCACAATTACAAACTCATCATCCCAGTTCTTATTCTCTTCTCAGTTTAGTTACCCTTGAATGATCTCCCTTAACCTATCAAGCTCGTAAAATAAGATGCAACAAGGTCAAAAGGTTGTGGAAGAATGGTCACATGCAGATGTGGACACTGTGTTAGGATCTGAATGATGGGTGTAGTTGTTGTGGATGAGGAAATAGGTAAGGAATGCTACCAATGATGGGTGAGATGATGAGGTTAGGGATTTAAAATTCTGCGGGGGGGGGGTGTTGGATTATTTAATATTTTGATGTTTTGGATGTTATTGGTGTAAAAAAATGATGTTTTGGTGCAAGTTATATAAAATCTTAACTTTTGCGTGATATGTATGTAAATCTCAGAAAGTATATCTTATTCTTTCTTTCTAAAATATTTCAATGTCTCTCTATCCTTTTTTTTGAAAGTGTGAGTAGGAGTGAGAGTAGAGGGTGGGGACTTCAAGTTGAGCACTAATCACAATTTGACTAGGTGCAAGGTGTTATTATGAGCAAACATTGGTCAAAGTATGGAGCAAAGGATCTCTCCCCATAGTTCAACGTGGCATCACAATACAAACAATTTTGTGTAGGTTGCATAGAGTTTGCAAAAGAAGTAAATATATGATAAGCGGAAACTTCAAATAAGCAACAACAGAAAGACCTCCAACTCTAATAATAGCTTCAAACGAGTGAAGCATCATACATAAGGGTAAGATAAGAATATATTAGAGAGAGAAATCACATACGACACATGATATAAAAATGATGTGTTACCTATTGAATTAATGTCATTTATAACTTCTATGACACATACATAATGATAAAAAATAGTTGTAATTTTAATTAACAATCTTTGAATTTGATAATAAGAGGGAGAATAACAATTAAGTGCAGATTAAGATAAATAAATTTATCTTTCATGTTTGTTCTTATAAAAATAAACATTTAATTTATATCATACAAAATTTACTTCATTTATTTTGCATTAATTATTTTATTTACTTTCATAGAACTCTATGATTTATCAATTGGCTACAAAAGGCATGCTCTACCTTGAGATAATTTTACTTTGTCAATCTCAAGGTACTTTAAAATTAGTCTAAAGAAAATCTTTTGAATTTACAAGTTAAAAATGTAGATCTTTTTGACTTATTTACATATCGACTTATTTCTTTTCCATTGCAACACATTAGTTTTGCTCAACTTTGACATTAGTTGGAATTTAAATAGGCTTAAAATTAACATTTATTTGAGGATAACACCATCTCAATTAGTTTTAGTTGGAAATCAACTGCACAAAATAAATAAACAGTTACACAATTATATAAAATGCTTGATGTATCCCATATAATTAGACTCAACTTTGCGCTTTTGCCTTGAAATTCATAAGAAGAGAGTAAACATATCTTGCATGGTATGCATAACAATCTTAATGCACTCCTATAAAAGATAAAATTTGTGATCTAGAACCCACAGAAGAGGGTTCACAAGACTAGATCCTAGTGTCTCCAAATTTTATGATAGAAAAAACTAGTAATTAAAGAACTCATGACATAATATGCAATAACTTTTGACCCATGAGAATCAATGACTATAATTATGAAGGAAAACCAACTACCGAAAAAAAATGTAAAAGCTTAAGAACTTTTTTTAGAATATTCTCAAACATCCTTTGGCCTTTCCAACTTCCAACAAGCACTATTATGTTATCACATTGAAAATTCTCGTGAATTATAATTTGAGACATTCTTATGAATCTCTCAATAAAAAGTACATGACAGTGCCTCTATGGTATGCACGCGCGCACGCATAGACACACAAATATAGATATATTAGAAAGTAAATCGACATTTGGCAGAGGCCCAAATATCGATTTCCCATGCGCATATATAAAAACTTAACTTTTGAGTGATATGTATGTAAATCTCAGAAATTATATCTTATTCTCTCTTTCTAAAATGTTTCAATGTCTATCAATTTTTTTTGAAAGTATTTGGAGGAGTCAGAGTAGAGGGTGGGGATTTCAAGTTGAGCACTAACCACAATTTGATTAGTTGCTAGTTGTTATTATGAGCAAACATTGGTAAAAGTATGGAGCGAAGGATCTCTCCCCATAGTTCAACGTGGCATCACAATACAAACAATTTTGTGTAGGTTGCATGAAGTTTGCAAAAGAAATAAATATAATGATAAGCGGAAACTTCAAATAAGCAACAATAGAAAGACCTCCAGCTCTAATAATGGCTTCAAACAAGTGAAGCATCATACGGGGTAAGGTAACCATATATTAGAGAGAGAAATCACATAAGACACATGATATAAAAATGATGTGTTACCTACTGAATTAATGTCACTTATAACTTCTATGACACATACATGATGATAAAAATATAGATGTACTTTTTATTTACGATCTTTGAATTTGATCATAAGAGGGAGGTGAACTATTAAATATAGATTAAGATAAATAAATTTATCTTTTATGTTTGTTCTTATAAAAATAAACATTTAATTTATAACATACAAAATTTACTTCATTTATTTTGCATTAATTATTTTATTTACTTTCATAGAACTCTATGATTTATCAATTGGCTACAAAAGGCATGCTCTACCTTGAGATAATTTTACTTTGTCAATCTCAAGGTACTTTAAAATTAGTCTAAAGAAAATCTTTTAAATTTATTGTTGTTGCAGGTTAAAATTGTAGATCTTTTTGACTTATTTACACATCGACTTATTTCTTTTCCATTGCAACACATTGGTTTTGTTCAACTTTGAAATTAGTTGGAATTTAAATAGGCTTAAAATTAACATTTATTTGAGGATAACACCATCTCAATTAGTTTTAGTTGGGAATCAACAACACAAATAAAATAAACACTTACACAATTATTTAAAATGCTTGATATATCTCATATAATTAGTCTCAACTTTGAGCTTTTGCCTTAAAATTCATAAGAAGCGAGTAAACATATCTTGCATGGTATGCCTATCAATCTTAATGCACTCCTATCAAAGAAAGAATTTGTGATCTAGACCCCCACATAAGAGGGTTCACAAGACTAGATCTTAGTGCCTCCAAAGTTTATGATAGAAAAAAACTAGTAATTGAAGAACTCATGACATAATATGCGAGAACTTTTGACCCATGAGAATCAATGACTATAGCTATGAAGAGAAACCAATTACCCCAAAAAAATTTAAAAGCTTAAGAACATTTTTTAGATTATTCTCAAACATCCTTTGGCCTTTTCAACTTCCAACAAGCACTATGATGCTATCACATTGAAAATTCTCATGAATTATAATTTGAAATGTTCTTATGAATCTCTCAATAAAAAAGTACATGAGAGTGCATCTATGGCACGCGTGCACATATATATATATATATATATAATAGAAACTCCTCTTATTGACTCCACTACAATATCTAATTGAAGATTACCATAACCACCTCCATCTGTCCCTTTTGTGGCTTCCACTGATTAGGCAAACGTCTTTGACTTATGTAGCCTCTTAAAATAATTAACACAAAGTGTTAGAAGGGGCTAATATGGAGAACCATTAAGATCCCTTTTTTACTTAAAGTCATTTTCATATTGTGTAAGTATATAACCATGATAAATAGCTTATATAATATTACAATGACATCTCTTTCCACTTAAGAGCCTTTGAGATATGCAGAGTAAGAGCCAAGTGCTTTACATGTATTTAAATTTTAAGTGAATATAAGAAGCTAAGGATTTTCTATTAAGTTAGATGGTGTGCTCTCTCTCTCACACACACACACACCCCCACACTTTTTTGTTTTGTATCTTTCTTTCTCACTAAGTGGCTTATTATTTCTTCATTAAAAGGCTAGTTTTTTACACTCTCAATGATTCGTGTCAAAAAAATTATTCATTGGTTTATACTTTATTTGTTTGATAAAAGGGATAAAAAATGCTTTAGATGAAGCAAGCACACCCAAATCAATTGGATTGGATCATAATAAAGCAATAATGCAGTAATAATAAAGCAACAGTGTAGTAATAATTATTTTAAATAGGAGCTAATTAGTTCAAATAGTAGATTAAACTTATTTTGTGGCCTTCAAAATACACAGTCAAGAGTGATTAAGTATATGTCTCAAGAAAATAAATGGAAGAGAAATAAAGAAAGAAAGAGATATGGAGAGAGCCTATGATCCTAAAATTCATGAGGATTGAACTTAAATTTAAGGAGGTAAGGTGGCATATTCATAAGTATTTGATGATCATCTCTTCCTTTTAAATCTTTCTTTTATCTCCAAGAACAATAGCTTGAACTTTGTATCCAACAGATTTGTAACATAGTTTATACCTAATTTTGGGCTTGAGAAGACTTGACCAATTGTCATAAGAGTGTCTTAGATTGCACTTTCTCTCATGTTCTAAGTATCACCATAATCAAACTTATAAAGTGTGCAATCATGATTGTTTGGGTCAAATTGATTGATTTATCATAAGAGCTCCAACTTGACTAAAGAAATCTACAATCATGTACCAACAAATTACTTACTAATTTTCAATTTGTTCCAAAAAGTAGGCCTACTCAAACCTCAAAACTAATATGTTGAACTCATCATAGGGGATCTACTAACTCTTCTACTTGCCAAAGCTATTAGTCCACAAAACTCAGATACTCTCAATATTCTCCAAGCCACCTAAGTTTCTCATGTGAAGAACCTGTAAGAGGTACTTTCCCTAAACATAAAAGCCATATGAATTTCATACTAATTATATGGTTACACGCAGGCTCGGTCGAAATATCTTGGCACACATATCTCCAATGATGTTGGACTCAGGTTTCATTTGGCAGAGGTTTCCTTTTTATTAAATTTTGTTCGAAAATAGCTTTTTGAAAAGCTGTTTGAAAGTTATTCGAGGAGAGCCGCGGCTTCTCGAAGAAAAACAAAGCTTTCTCAAAAAAGTTTTGTATAAAAATATTGCGGTCAAACAAACCTTCATTTTATATAAAACTGAAAGCAGCATATAAAAATTCTCCAGTCTATTGTAAAAGCTTAATGTTTTACACGCACAAATTTTGAATCTATTGCACAAAGTTTATATTTACTAAACGTGGTGGCACGGGCACAGAGAAAATGTTCAATTTAACCCCACTAATTATACATTAAAAATGGCAATGTATAACGTATGACGACTTTCTATGACTTTATTCTAATACTGGGCCAAATTAATAGTGTTAAATATTCATGTAGTCAAAAGTGCTCCTTTTGCGTGGGATTAATGGCGTGGAGCTCTAAAATTTTAATTTTATGGATCCCAACCTTTTTATTTGCTTTCAGCTTACATTATTTGACCTTAGATAATCGCCCCTCTATTGTAAACAAGAAAAAGCAACTTAAAACTTATAATTTTTCTTAACCAAAAAAATAAAAAACAAAAATTTCACATCACATTTAATAATAATTAAAAAAAGTGACATAAGAAAGTCGAAGGCAATCCCCACGGAGCAAAAGTTTTAGAGCGCAAGGAGGAAGAAAATCAAGACTACAAAATAAAGAATTGGCACCACATTTCGTAAGCCATTTGACTCAACCCGCATTTACGCAGCAATTTTAGTTTGGAAATATGGCTGAAAGTTTGACCTAATTTATATTTAGTGGCTAGTGTGCAAAATTATATATTATGTTAAGTTGAGAGAATGGTTTACATACTAGGGATACTACGCAAGTATATGTATCGTTTCGAGTAATATAAAGCTCTAATGGAGTCCTAAGTATCGATCCTACAGGGATATACAAAACTTATATAGGATGACTTTAGCAAAATCTTTTTTAAAATGTAGTTAACTTATATAGGAAATGATAAAAAGTTTTTGTGTATTACCTAATCCTATAGAATTAAAATGAATGCTAAGTATGCTAAGAAAATGCAGAATGTAATCGTAAGATAAAGTGAAAAGGCTAAAATGTAAAGATACCACTAAGTAATTCTAAACTAACAATGCATGAAAGAGTTCAAATTTGTATAAAACATCTTTCCCCTTACAATGATTTTATAATTAGTGTAGGAATTAAATAATTTTAAATATAATTAATATATTGTGTCAAATAGGAGCATACATATTCTTTACACTGTATCGAGTGCATAAAGAACATTGGATAATCCAGAGTTACTCCCTAAACCAGTGGTTAGGCTGGGCAGATACTAGCTGTCACTCTAGAATTCCCACTTACCCCTCACTTGAAGGCTAACATCTCACTTCAGTTTCTAAACATCTGGACAAAATTGGGGATTTTAGTCTGTCACTCTAAAATCTTCAATTCTACACCCATCAAAACTTATTTCTCTTTTTATTTGCACTTAACCTCATGAACTACATTCTCATCAATGAGACTAAATGGGATTCTTACTATGTTGAGGAAAGCATAGCTCATTTCGGGTCACTATGTTTCACAATAGATTTTAGCAAATCAATTGATCAAATCAATAAGTAAATTAAGCATAGAGTTTAAATCATCACAATTTATGGAAATGAAATCACTTCTACTAAATTTCATTTCTACACAATTATTCCTCTCATTACAGGGAAGAATATAAAGAAAACTACTCAGATATCATAGGGAAGAAATAACAACACATGGATTTATAGAAAAATATAAGTTTACAAAAAAAGACTAAGTAAAATAAACAAAGTACACAACCTATCTTAAACTCCTTCACAAGCAATCCTTCTAGTTTCTTTGAATCACTCACTCTCCTTATAATTCCACTCCAATCTCACTTAGAACTGTAGTGAAGAAGATATCTCTCACTTCTTCTCTTCTCCTCCAATTCTAAGCAAGCCACCAAGACTTTGTTCTCTCTAAGAAGACTCCTTTTCTCTCTCAAATAACTCTCATTTCTCTCTAAAAGAAGCCCTTTTTGAATCCCAGAAGTCTTTTTAAATAGAGCTCTCAAAATCACCAAGAGTTTCTTCAAGCACCTCTTCATAATTCATCCACGTTCATTGAGTCATCTAGATAACCCTCTCTGGCGCCTACTCGGCAGGCACTCTGTTGTCTGGGTATAGACGTCAGGTCAACATTGTTCACTTTGCTTCTTTTGACTCCAACTTGTCATATTTCCGTTCCATTTGCTCCACTTACTCTATTTAGTGTACCTAAAACCAAAAACATAAAAAATACCTTTCATTAAAGCTCGATATCATTAAAAATAGGCATTAAATATGCAAATAAAAGTAACATATTTTAGATATTTTAGTTAGGCATGTCACCATTCAACTGCACGATTTCCTTCTCCAAATCACCTTGAGCTTCTAAAACAAAGTAATCCTCTCTTAAGGTTCAACAGATTTCAAGGAGTAGTATAATGATTGGTGATGATGTTCAACAAATGAAGGGCGTCAATTTTTGCATGTAGGAGTTTACAACTGATCAGGACAACGCCATACAGAGCCATGATTACAACAAGAGCTTCAGCTTGAAGAGCACTTCCAGCAACACAAGGGGAAGAGAGAAATATCAGGCAGGCCCCTTTCTAGTCTCTGAATGCTCCATCATTACCAACAACTTAATTACAACGCTTCCACATATTTTAAATCCAAGGTCTACTAGTGGTATTCAACAAAACCATTTGATTTTCTAGCTTCTCGACCTTCTTAACAAAGATTTGGCGAAGTCCCGAATAGTTCTCCCAACCATAAAAGGAGTTGCTAGAAACATTTTCAAAGGTAGCAAACTTGTGAAAAAAATTTAGATAATTGTCCCTGACTTTAAAACTCCTAGATGACAGAGGTCTCTCGTCGGTCCAATTATCATGCAAAAAGTTGACATCACCTTTCCCCACATCCAATATGATAAATTCTTCAGCTTGTTTCCTCATTTTTTCTTTAGCCTTGCATGTACCTGAATCATCCATTTTCTTTCTGACCTAAGTAGGATGTTGTCTTGAAAAATACTCAGACTTCCTAAACTTAGCCCAAAGAGAAACTTGAGCTCTAAATCTTACCCAAAGCTTCAACATATTATTGTCTTCAAAAGATTTGAGTGGTTTAAACCCCAAACTTCCGGTATCCACAAGCTTGCATAGCTTCTTCCAACTCCTCCAAAGAAAAATTTTATGCCTATTAGACCACATGAGTCTATTAAAGTCAACTCCAATTTCTATTGAGTGGTTCTTCTCATCTTGTGAACTTGTAAAGTATAATGAATGATGGAGTTGAGGACACTCTTCGTAAGGGTAATCCTCCCACCATGGGTCAGGAAGAAGGTAAACCAATTATGAATTTGTCTATCAATTTTTTTCACCTCTTCCTGGAATTGGAATTGTTTTCTGATACTAGTATTTAATTTAATTCCCAAGTACTTGGGAGGAAGGTCAACAAACATAACTTCATTGTACATATCTATCCATGGTTTGGTCATTAATGAAAACCATTTCCAATCTAAAATTGGGAATTAGACCCATTGAGTTCCATCCTAGAGATTTGTTCAAAATGGGTGAGTAGTGCATAAATTAATTTCACATAGTTCTTACTTCCATTAATGAAGACAATGACATCATCAATGTAGGCTAAGTGAGATCAAATAGAAGATCTACGATGATACTAGGTGATTTTGTGCCTTGTTCGAACCTCGTTTAGCTTTCTAGATAAGTAATCAAAACCTAAAATGAAAATGATAGGGATAGAGGGTTAGCTAGATTGATGCCTCCTTTAGCTCTAAAGTGCCCATGAGTTTGGCCATTGATGAGTTGGGACTAATATTTATTTTCAAGCCACCTCTTGATAAGTTTTCAGAAATTAGCCTTAAAGCCCGTAGCTTCCAAAAAAAACTAGTCTAATGTTCCAATCAACACTGTCATAAGCTTTTTTGAGATCTAGCTTGATGATGAGGTTATAATGTCTACACTTCCTATTTAGAACAATGATCAAATCCTTAACTAATAGATTATTATATATAATGTTTCTACCTTTAGTAAAAATAGATTGTTGTTAAAGAATAATCTGTGTTTGTCACCTTGAGATAAAGATTTTACTTATAACTTAGGATATCACAATTGTTAGGCTTACTGGCCTAAACATGCTCCCACCATCTTTTCGGTTATCCTTGTATAAAAGATTAATAGTTGAAGTATTGAAACATCTTTCAGGTTCTTCCCCTCTGAAATAGCTTTGGATGGCATCATCCACTTATTTATAATACTCCAAAATTTCTTATTGAAACCAACACTATACTCATCAGGTCTAGTACCTTTAAATCTATTAATTGAGTTTAGATCTTGCCTCAACTCCTCAGTTGTTGGAATATCAGTGGGAACTAAATGATTAACATAACCCCTATAATTTATAAACATATTTCTATTAACTAAATCCACCCAGGAAGCACCCTTTCTAAATACATTTTGAAAGCACTTCAAAGCAGAGTCGGAAATCTCATATTGTTTAGTAAGCTAATTACGCTCACACTTGATTTTTAGGATAGAAATCTATTGTCTTCTCCGTTTAATATAGGCATGAAAATACATGAAATTTCACCTCCCTCAAACATTGAATGGCAGTAACCTTTTACTAAAAACATTCCTCTTCAACTTTCATAACTTAATGTAAATTAATAAGGGCTTCCATTAAATCACCTTCAATAGCTACTTGCTCACAAAACTTCTCTTACAACTTGCAAACCAGATCCTCAGAAGCTCTAATATTATTACTTACCTCACCAAGTACATTCCAATTCTAGCCCTTCAAAATCTTGACAACATTGTTTTTGAAGAATCCAAAGTTTATGCCATGCCAACCTTGGCACATCAGTCCTTTAGGCCCTTGAACATAGTCTAAAAAGTTCTTAAGATTGGCCCTTGTATGTAAGTATCTAAAAGGGGTCCTTTGGAATTTTTGTAAATTAGCAATAGTGAGCAGGAGAGGGTAGTTTTCAGATCTAGTCATAGATAGATGTTGAACTTTAAGGAATTAGAAATAGATAAACCATGTATGATAAGATAGGAACCTATCAACCCTTTGATATAGTCTACCACTTTTCCAAGTAAAAGGAGAGCCACCTGATGTTCCTAAAAATGTACTTTTTATGCTATATTTTATAATGATATTTCACTTTAAAGGTATGTTTTCTTGTGTTTTTTGTTGTAGGTACATCAAATTGAAGAATTTGGAGTGATTGGAGCAAAAGTAACAAAAATGGACCAAAACGGAGCAGACCGGAGCAAATTGGGTCAAGCTATGGCACACCGGAGCCATGAGGGCCAAAAACAGGGACTTAAGTGCCTATGCCCAATGCTTAAGCACCCAAAATGGCACTTAGGTGCTACCAGATAGAGAGAAGGGCTCTTAAGAGCCCAAAATTGGCGCTTAAGTGCCAAACACGATTTTCAACATATCTTCTAGAATATACATCAGATTTGGGTGATTTTTGAAGCGTTGTTTCGTGTGTCTCTTGGGAAATTCATTGGAAACAATAAAAGAGACTTTTTAGAAGGATTTGGGGTGGTTATAAAGAGTTCAGAAGAGGCACTTGAGGCACCTTCTAGAAGATTCAATAAATATGGACATTTTTGAAGAAACACTTAAGAAACTCTTGGGAAATTATAAATAAGGCTTGGAAATATTTTTAAAAGGACTCTTAGACTCTTGAAAGCTAATTAGAAGAGCTTGAAAGCTAATTGGAAGAGTAGAATATGACTTAGATAAGAAGAAGAAGGCTTGGGCATGAGCCCCAAGTGGGGCGATAAGGTGAAAGAGAAAGAGAGAGAGTTAGAGATTTCTTATTTTCTTTTCACTTTGTTCTTGGAGAGGATTGTAAGGAGATTGCTTTTGCTTTATAAGGAGAGTTTGATTTCCATCAAATATATGTATTTTCATTGTATTTTTATTTTAATCTAGTACTTTGTTTGTATGATTTCAAAGTCTTGTTCAATGAAAAGTTCTTGTTGTCACTCCATGTGTACTGAGTAGTTTTCCTTACTCTTCCCTCTTACAATGAATATATGCATGTGTATGTGTATGATATATAATTGAGTAGAGTGAGAATATATTGTGATGATTTTACTTTGTTGTTCATTTACATGTAAACTTGATCAACTTGAATGTTAAAATCTATTGTGAGAACATGTAAGAACTGTGATGGTTTATCTCAATCAACTATGGTAGAATCACATGAGATTGTATGTATGAGAATGTAGTCCATATGGTTGAGTGCAAATAAATATAGAAATAATCTTTAATGGGTGTAGAATTTGAGGACTTTAGAGTGATAGACTAAAGCCCCTTAATTTGGTATATTGTTTTAGGTTTTGATGCGAGTTGTTAGCCTCCAGGTGGAGGGATAAGAGGGAACTCTTGAGTGAGAGTTATCTTCCCTGCCTAGCCCGTCTGAACTATTCAAACTTTAGATTAACCAATGTTATTTATAGCATCTCTAGTAAGGGTAAAGAATATAATTGCTCTTATTTATCACAATCTCTCTCACTACTTGTTTTACTTTTACACATGTTACTAATTTCATTGTATGAGGAAGAGTACTTTTAATATATTAAACCTCACTTTCTGGTTTTCACTAAGTATTTTAGTTTATGAGTAGAAATAGTATTGTAGTGATAATTGTATGTATAATCAAAACCAAACCTTTATCGATCTTTCAAGCTAGGGCTTGTTATTCTAAACTAGAACTTCTCTTGAAAGCCGCTGACATCGACTTTATATATGCTTAAAAATATAAGTAATTAATATTGCTGCTAAAAGATTTAATTCCTCAGCAACTGTACCAAAACTTAATAACAGTTATAGATTCGATAAAGATGGATGTATAAAATATTCAATAATTGTAAAGTCACATTTATCAACGCTAGTATATGTATCGCTAAAGTAATATAAGGCTCTAATGGAGTCCTAGATATCGATCCCACAGAAAGTAATATTAGAACTACGAACTAAGATTTTAGAAAAGCAATACTTTAATTGCAACAATGAAATTCAATTTGTTTATCTGTCAATAATAGACAATTGAAATAAATATGTAATTTTTTAATAACTCTTAAATAACTAATTATATTAATGAGGTTTTTAATGTGATATTCAATATATAAGAAAACATCCTTCTCCTTGTCAAGAAATTATAGTGAATGAATAAAATGAATCAGTTTAAATTGTATTATGCCAAATAGAAGTGTACATATTC
Source organism: Phalaenopsis equestris (assembly GCF_001263595.1). NCBI lineage: Eukaryota > Viridiplantae > Streptophyta > Magnoliopsida > Asparagales > Orchidaceae > Phalaenopsis > Phalaenopsis equestris. Next base: position 147,659 of record NW_018241851.1, read on the forward strand.
TTTACCCTTTGGTCTAGGCATAAAGAACATTGACTAATCCTACGCTTATGTACTGAATCTGCGGCTAGGCTGGGAGGATACCGGCTCCCACTTCGGAGCTCCCACGTTCCCCTCACCTGAGGGCTAACATCTACACTTCAACACCCAAACGATATGACCAAATTGATGATTTTAGTCTGTCATTCTAAAATCTTCAATTCCACGCTTGATAATTTTATTTTCCTATTTATTTGCACCCAACTTCCAAGAGCTTTGACCTCCCTAAATCTTGGATGTAACCTTCACTTTAGTTGTAGAACTCAACATATTTTAACAAATCAATTGGCCAGATTGAAAGTAAATTAAGATCGAAGTGAAAAGATCATCACAATTTCTTAAATATTTTCATGGCTTCA
>NW_018241851.1:148367-149480 GCF_001263595.1 Phalaenopsis equestris
ACCATTTCACAAATCTCAAGACAAGGAGAAAGACTGAGAAAACTACTCAGATCTCATGGGGAAAACACAATAAAACTTGGAATTCATATATAAAAGCAAATTCATACAAACTACAACAAGTAAATAAACATATCTCTAATTTCTCCCCAAGAAAACTCCTCGAAGTTCCTCTGAATCTCTTCCTTTCTTTACAGCAAACAGAATTCCTCTTCGAAGCGACAAGGAGGAAGAAATCTCTCACTTTCCCTCCACTCTTACAATCTCTCAAACAATTCCTCATAATTTAGACACTCTAGTAAATTCTCTATACAGTAACGGAACCTCTCTAACCTCCAGGACCTCTAGAGTCTCTCGGCTCTCCTCCAATTTTGAGGTTTGACCAAAATCTTCTTTTAAAGTTATGGATGAACTTTTCCAAGAGTTGCCTAAGCATCCCTTCAAAATTTGTCCTCATCCAAAGCCTAGTTGGACATAACCTCAAGGGCGCCGTCGGCGAACCTTCTTAATGAATTAATTCTAGAGTCTCGAAAAATCTCGCCATCGGTGAGGTCGATGGCACCGTCAGCGCTCTAGTTCAAGTCTTCACATTTTGGCCCTTTTCGCTCCAAATTCACCCTTTTTGCATCATTTTGCTCCAATGACCCTAATTCATCATTACTTTTTACTCCAATTACCTTATTTTATCATTCCAACAACAAAACATCAAAAACACATTTCTTTAAAGCGCAATATCATAAAAAATAGTATAAAATAGGTATGAAAATCTCAACATATTTTCCTCTGGTCAATCACCACTTCACAAATCTCAAGACAAGGAGAAGACAGAGAAAACTACTCAGATCTCATAAAGAAACACAACAAAACTTGTAATTCATATATAAAGGCGAAGTCATACAAACTACAACAAGGAAATAAACTTATCTCTAATTTCTCCTCAAGAAAACTCCTTTAAAGATAGTAGACCAATAAAATTCAGTTTGTAAAATTTTATAAGCAGTTTTATCAATCTCAAAATGTCCTCCAAATTCAGAATCATGACATTTCTGAATGATTAGCTCAGTTTCTTCATAAGGTACACATCTTCTCATAATCAGATTCTTACATTGTTTATAT
>NW_018241851.1:150498-150785 GCF_001263595.1 Phalaenopsis equestris
GGTGCATTACATAATCCAAAAGGCATTCTTCAAAAAGTAAAAGTTCCAAAAGGACTAGTAAATGTTGTCTTTTCTTGATCCTCAGGAGCAATAGAAATTTGATGGTAACTGGTATATCCATCTAGAAAATAAAAATATTTGTGTCTAGCAAGTCTATCTTTTATTTGAACTAAAAAGGGTAAAGGGAAGTGATCTTTCCTGGTGGCAGCGTTTAATTTTCTATAATCAATACAAATACGCCACCCAGTAACTTGTCTGATAGGTATTAATTCATTATTTTTTTTTGT
>NW_018241851.1:161418-165076 GCF_001263595.1 Phalaenopsis equestris
TTTTGTTTGAATGAATCTTGATAAAATCTGATGGTACATATAGGAAAAGAGATATAAAAGGAGGGTCCACTAATAAGTGACTCGGATGCCCGAATGTTAGATATTAGGACCAAGGCCAATCAAGGCAATTGGCATTGGGGAATCCAAACCATTCCTCTTGATGAAATCAACTCAAGGGAGAAGATAACCCCTCGGGTCATGAAGTTCTATCATAGACATCAATGTTGTCCCCCTTAACTCCATCAAGAGTCTATAAGACAGATCTTAGCAATCCCTTAGGATCTCTTTGTCTAAATGCTGATACAAATCAGATTACAATTATTTACCCTCTGCCAGATATCTTACATTTGCTCTGTCGACAAAAGTTCCATAATAGGGATCAAGCGTCGAAGGCCAACGTTGACCAATCAATCGTCATGGCTTAGCCAACCATGTCAATCTTGCTGACAGTTTGCTAAAAAAAATATTAGCCATCCGACAACATCAAGCCTAGCTGACTGATAGTTTCTGCCAGACCTAGTCGACCGACGGGTCTTACTAGCTTTGCCAACCGGCAATTCTCACCAAGCTTAGCCATCCGACAGCACATATCAAGGGCTCGCTAGTCCAGCTAGTCGAGCCTTAAAGAAGTCAGGCTTTGGGCCCACATATGTATAATAAATATAATAGCATGTATAACCCCCTTTAAATCAAGGGCACAATTGTAATTTTATATATTATACTTCCTTTATTTATAAATAGAAGATTATTCTATAAATAAAGGGTTACACAGTTCTCTCAAATTCTATTCATTATTGTACATTTTATTTCCTGTCTCTTTTTCTATCTCTCGTTTTACACTCTATTTCTTGGGTGTGATTCACAGACAGATTCTGATTCAACATTTAAAATGTGTGGTGAACATGGATTATGCTCACAAAAAGAAGAGGGGCAATACAAAGAGAAGAAACCCACAATAGAGACATCACCATCATGGAGTGTACGAGAGAGTTTGTACAGTAGCAAATTCAAGAGTTGAAAAAATGAGATAATGAACACCCTTAGAGAGGTATTGGCTTGGGGAAGGTAGATAAACACTTGGACAGAAAGCATCATTGCCCAATGGATGAAGGGCACCTCTGCTTGAAGAAATTTCAGAGATTCCCAGTATCTTGACTGTGTTGGGTTCGCACCAATGAATAGATAATGATTCAGATAAATTGAAGAACCCTGCCAGCCAACAAATGCATTATCTCGATAGATTTCTGAATTGGAGTGCCCCAGAAAAATTAAAGTTCTTGCTTTGGATTCCGGCAAGGTCCAAACAGATATGGTCGACCACATCGTCTCCTTTGAGTTAATTGTCTGTTTGTTGAAGATCATAGACGCGTTGAAGTGTTGCCACTACTTCACTATGTTGAGGGAGTCAACCCTCATGTGGTTTAATGGATTGCAGACATAAATAATCATGTCCATAGACTTCAAACAAATGTTCATGACATTTCTTGTGAGAGCCAAAAAGCCCTAGAGAAGTTAACAAGCTCTACTACAAATTAGGCAAGGGAAAAAACAAGATCCCAAGATCATTCATATCCTGATTCTAGAAAGAGATTTTCGAGGTGCAAGATCAGTAACCTGTATTAATGTATGTCACATTGGTTTAAGAGCTGAAAGAATGAACTTTTAGTTATGCCTTGGGCCTTAAAAAATTAAAGACCTTAGTTGAGTTGTCTGGACTAGCCTATATACATATCTTGGCAAAGGAATAAAATTCCACCACTAGTTTTGGCAAAGTAGAATCATCAACCCATTATTTGAAGAAGAGGGTCTTAACAGACGCAAGTTGAGATTAAGGAAGATTCACATCATTTTGCTTGCTCATGGTATAAAGACATTTGTCTGCTCTAGGCCAACAAAGGGAGATGACAAAATTTACAACTGATGAGGTCAAGTTCTATAACTTGACTAGTGGTCAGATTATTACAGCGAGCAACCACCAGCTCATCATAAAGCATTGAAGGCAAATCTATTGAGACTCTCAAGGGCTGAGATAGTAGAGGCCATCAAGAATAAGGAGTATTTCAAGAATGCACCACTAATGAGGACCAGATATTTTTTTTTTGGATCCAATAAGTATTGTGCATAACACATAGATTAAGGACATGACATGGAGGAATGATAACACCTCAAGTGCCTACTCAATGAAGTGATCTGAGTTGAAAAACTCAAGGATTTTGTGGCAAACAACTCAGAGGCAAGGAAAAACTCTAGTTGGAGAATTTTTAGAAGAATAGGTCTGAGCAAATATCATTCACATTACTGGATTGGTATTAGAAATCTTTTGAGGAGATGGAGATTCATCTTGATGGGCTAGTTTGAAAAAAACTTGATCTAGAGACTTGTGCATGACCACCTTCACTCTAAGGTGCTCCACACATCTCCTCATTCATTACCCAACACGGATCTACCCCCTAACGGGAATCCTTATAATGATGCCATTTTCATTACTTCCTTGATAAGTAGCTACCAAATAGGTAGTATTTTGTTTGACACGGGGAGATCATTGAACATTTTTTTTCAAGTTAGTGCTTTATAAGATGGGACCTAAGGACAAACAACAGACTATACCGAATGGACCATTTTACATCCTCTCAAGTCAGAGAAAGGAAGACTTAGGAATAATTGCTCTAGAGGTCACCTAAGAAGAAGGTGATAAGTAATTTGTTTTGGTTATTTTTAAGTCAGAGTCACTAGCTTATCTAATTTTTTATTTTATATTTCTATTTTCTAAATAACACTCTTTCTTTGGCCATTGAAAGAAATAATTCAAAGAAGAAGAAGAATTGGTAAGGGGGAAAATATAACAAAACAAAGGAATAATTTAAAAAAGAATAGGGAGAAATCCTATAAGATAACTTTTTTATGATAGATCAAAAGTATATGCCCAAAAGTGATTAGGATAAAATACTTTGAAAGCATATCCACTAAGAAGATCTCTATAGAAATTTCCAACATATAACCCGAGAACCAAAATTCTTAGTTCTATTTTGGGGTGTCTCTTTGGGTAATCTTATCTTTGGGATACCCAATATTACTCTCGATTAAATAAATATTTCTTACATATTGTGATAACTAGTGAATAAGGATATCAAGTATTGATATGATCATCTCAAATAAGGTCAACCCAATGTTTCAAAACTATATCAAGCCATGAGGGTAGAGGGTTGCCCTAAATTGGTGGCGATCTACTAAGAAATGAGACCTATGAAATGACCTCAACGATTTTTCAAAATAATGGAATGTACTAAAACGGTGCATATCAATAAAGAGGTATGAATTTCCAAAGTAAGTTGAGATCTTTAGGTTAGGATTCCATGTATATGTCATCCCAAGCTATTAGAACACTAAATCTACCTAGTTGTGGAGGCAGTCAACCCAACCTAACCAGAGATCTCTTTTTAGTGATGTGTTGCATCATTTGATAAATCCTGGTAGCCCTAAAGTCAAGATAAAGAAACATTTAATTCCATATGCATTTATTTAGATGGAATTATTATAATGAGACTTATAGCAGGCAAGAAAATGACAAAGAAGCCTTTCAAAAAATGAGAAAATAATGGTCTGGCTACAAAACCAAACCATCCCACAAAGAATTTATATCTTTTTGGGTTTAGGGGGG
>NW_018241851.1:165100-170931 GCF_001263595.1 Phalaenopsis equestris
GGGCTCTAACATCTTATTCATTCTAGAAAATCACTTAAGAATGAAAAATTATGCTTGTTCAATTAGTATGGAAGAGCAAGGGTACTTCTCAGAACATGCAATTTAAAGTTTTGTAGCAAGAAATTTTTTCATAAAGAGCCTAAGCATAAATGAAGAGAGCCTATATAAAACAAAATCAAAATAAAGAGAGAATTCAACACTCTGTGTAAGGAAATAAGCTCACCTTATAAATAAAACGATTAATACGTAGAAGAAGTCAACTTGCATAAAAAATTTAGGAAATAAGCTCGCCTTCTAAGAAAAATACATATGAATATCCAATAGGAAAATTCAACCTGCATAAAAAATTTAGTATGAGTTATTTCATGCAATAGTATAATAGTTTATGTCTAGTAGAAGAAGAGTCGAGCAGCACCTACAATAAAAATATTATCTTAAATTATGAAGCTCCTCATAATTAGATGTGTCTCCCTACAGGAAAGTCATCCCAAATATAATAGTTGGCATGTCCATGCCCAGTAAACACACAAAGGACAACACATAAAATGACTGGCTAGACTCAAACTTTTAAACAATAGTCAAACATATGAAAAAACCTAACTACTCCCTACCAAATATATGTGTGAAAAAAATGTGACTAAAGATAGTGTATGATTTTGATGGGTCACTGGTCATGACCCTAACCTATTTATCCAAGAGATCTAAAACATATTGTTATAAAATAATGGTTTCAATGATTGATCTTACATATGTTCTAAACTAAAGTTGTCTTAGTCTTAAAATAGTTTAAAATATGATGAATAACATTAATACAATTTTCTTTTTAAATTTTAAAATAAGATCTCATATACGTGTCTAAATAAATAAAGTTATGTTTTAGATTTTTTTTATTCTTAGCAAAAAATATTACTCGCTAAGATATATTAGCAAGCAAAGCGTATTAAAGTATTGTGACCAACATCGAGTCACTCATATAAAAGAAAATTTTGTCATCAGTGTGCTAACTTTCCTAAGGCTACATGTAAGAATAATGCAAAATCAAAGTTTTTTAACATGGTATGATTTATCAAGCTAGGTGTGAGAAATTAAAGTTATATGCTTAGTGGTTTTTCATGAATGGTTTTTCATGAAATGGAAGCATGATCTAGGTATGAGCAACCATAAAATGGACAAAGAGATATGCTAGATTTGTGTACTATGCTAGGTGATAGCACATACATCAGCTAGCTTGTAAGAAGACATGTAATTTGCTTGTTAGGTATGGCTGCATGAGATGAAGCAACCACACATAAAAGCAAGCAAACAAAATGAAGAATTCAATCATTCTAGGTGATAATAATGTGTCCACATAACATTTTATATCTACGATAATACTAGGTGACGCCATAAATGTTATGTGATATGACTTATATTAGGTGAAGCAACTTAATACACTGGATGGAGTCATGTGTTAGGCCCGCACTAGGTGAAGTCACATGCTTTATGAAGTGACATTATGTGTTAGATGAAATCATGTGTTATGTGGCATGACACATTATAGATGATATGACATAATATGCTTATGATAATTCTAGGTGAAGCCATAGGTGTTAGGTGGTTTGAATCTTATTAGGAGAAGTCATACCATAAATGGGCCTTGTGGACTAAGCACTCCCACATAATATGCAAATGCCTGACAAAAACACATACAGACATGTGCTCATGTAAGGACACCAAATATGAAAATGCAAATGCACAAAGTGTTATGCATAAGTGATGAAAAAATACTTGGCATGAGCATATGGGGACATGTGCTCATGTAGGAACATCGCAAATGCAAGTGCACTATCCAACATAAGCATGTAGAGGCATATGCTTATGCAAGAACAATGTTTATGTAAATGTATAAGTATACAATGTGTCGTACACATGATACACAATATGATGCCACATACAAATGCACCACATGTTGTGTATAAGTGATATGTAAATATCCAACTTGAGCATGTGGGGACACATGTTCATGTTATGGAAATTGCATGTGTAAGTGCAAGATAACTTATTGTTATGCAGATAACATGCATGATGATATGCTACATGCAAACACAATACAAAATGTATTTCTTACATAAGCTTATAGTGAGTTACAAGAAAGACTCAAAAATATATATTTTTAATATATGCTTAATATCAAATCATAACCAAGATGCAAAAATGATTTTTTTAATGCTTAATATCAAATCAGAAAGAACACACACTGCAAATTACATTTTTATGCATGCTTAATATTAAATTACAAGAAAATAAAAAATACTTTTTCACATATGCTTAGTATTAAATTAAGCAAAATATAAATCACATTTTACAAATGCTTCGTATTAAATTACAAGCAAAGTATAAAACACATTCTTACACATGCTTAGTATTAAATTATAAAAAAGTATAAAACACATTTTTATACAATATTTTCAAATCTTACATGCTTATGAGCTCACTATGATGAAACATTAGACCTATTGGAAATAAAATTAATCCACCTAAATGATTTCTCATTGGTTTTAGTTTTAGTGATGGTAAGGTGTATCAACACATCATTATACAATTTATTGATATGCCCACCTTCATTTGTGTGATTTAAGCATGAGATATTTTCATGAAAAATACTCTCTTGGCCTAGAGAATAGAAGATCAAAGGTTTCTTCCATTCCTTAGGCTCAAAGGTTCCATCATACAATAAAAAAGATGGAGCCATCACCACAAATGCAAGATTACTAAAATCTAGAGTATATGGTTCAACAGAGAGGGTTGTTGAAGAAAATACTCATAGATCTTTTCAAAAAAAGCAATAAAAAGCTCCTTAACATTGTCAGTCACCATATTGAGAAAGTATATTTTTAATTTAATATATATATTTTTGGAAAATAATATTTTAAATTTTGAAAATACAAGTCCAAACCGATCTCATAAAAAATCACAGTTTAAATAAACGAGCACAACATCGCAAGCGATGCATCTATCCCAAGGAACAGACACATTACTTGCTAATGAAGCTCGATTAAATAAACTAAGGATCTTAAAACATATGTTTTAGTCTACTGATACACCTAAAATATATAGTCTTTGTGTACACATTTTTATACTTATTTTTGAGATATTATGCTTTAATGAAGGTTATTTATGTGTTTTTCTTTCAGTTACAATGAAATGGATAAAAATGATAAAAAGAGTGAAAAAGGATAAAATTTGGAGTAAAAACGAAAAAGGTGCAAAAATGAACTGAGGCGCTTACGCGCCAGTTAAATAGAGAGAGTTGAGCCTAAGTGTTAAGTACCCTGCGCTTAAGTGCCAGAAGTAGTTATTTGATGATTCATTGAATTTGGACAAATTTTTGAAGAGGTGTTTGAAGCAACCCTTGTAAGAAACATGGGAAATAGTTAATGGACAAGAAAATTCATTCAATTGGCTTTTGAAAGGAGGCAACTTCTATAAGATTCATTAAATGGGGACAAATTTTAAAGAGACACAAAAGCACCTCTTGGATTTTTATAAAAGAAGACTTGGATCATCCATGGAAGAGGTCAATTATCATCTATCCATCCGACCAACCAGTGCCAACCACAAAATATGCTACCGTCGCCGCCCACCTTTTTTTTTTATTTTGAGTGTATTTTGTATTGTGATTGATGGAAGAGATTTAAAGGAACTTCAAGAAATTTGGTGGAGAGGAATTTGAGATAACTTTTTATCTTTGTGACTACATTTGGTTTTAATTTAAACTTCTTGTTTATGTGCATGATTTTTACTTTCAAACTCAAGTATGGTTGGGTTTTCTCCATGAATTTTGAGTAGTTTTTTTTTTTGCTTTTTCCTTAAAATGATAAGTGATTAAGTATTGAAAGGAAGTTGTGTGAAGTATTAGACTTCACTGTTGGAAGAATTTGTGATGATTTGAAACCTTACACTTCATTTACTCTTGATTTGGCCAATTAAGATGTTAATACCTGTTGTGAGAACATGTAAGATCAGAGATGATATTGTCTCAGCTAAAGAATGGTAAGAATCACATTTAATTTCATGGATGAGAATGTAGTTCATGGTGTTGAGTGCAAATAAATATGAAAATAAAATTTCAATGGTGTAGAATTAGAAGACTTTAGAGTGAAAGGCTAAAGCCCCCAATTTGATTTATAGTTTTAAGTTTTGATACGATATGTTAGCTCTCAGATGGAGGGAGAAGAGGGAACTCTAGAGTGAGAGCTAGTATCTTCTCTACCTAACCGATTTTCAAGACTATTCAAACTATATATTAGCCAATATTCTCTATAGAATCTCTAGTAAGGGTTAAGAATATTATTACTCCTATTTTGCACAACACAATTAGAATACTTCCACAAAAAAATTTCTATACTAGTTAATGGTTTATGATAAAGAAAAATATATTATATTTATATTGCCTTCATCTTGTAAATATTTAATTAAGTTAGTTAATTGCTTACTTTAGTTTTAATTATAAAAAAAATTACAAAAGGAATTAAATTTTCATTTCTATTATAGCATCTTGAGTCTAAGTAAGAATATTTTGCTAAGTAGAATTTTGTCATCTAATTTCTCATATTTTTTAGAGTGCATATTGTCAAATTTTCCCTGTGGGTTTGATATTCAGGGCTTAATCAAAAAGTCCTATATTACTTGGTTGAAATCTATAAAGAGAATCGTGAAGTACAAGTTTTGGCACCGTCGTTGAGGAAAATTATCGAGAATTGCAAAATTTTTAAAGAGATTTTTAGAAAGCAAAATTTCTATTTTTATAAATTCTTATTTAAATTTTTAGATTTATTATAGGAATATTGTAGTGTTGCTTTTATATAAAGTCTTGTTTGTGTGTTTTTATTTTATTTTATGTGTTTTATAGTAATGTATGCATAGCTCAGGTTCTACAAGACTAGTGTCTTATGATTTTGAATTAGAAAGAACTGTTGGGAAAATTAAAAAATTAAAATTATGAAAAAAAATCAAAAGATTCAAGAAATTGCAAATCAAAATAATCAAAATGCTGAAGAGTTTAGACCTTTAAGAGATTATGCAAATCCTATGGTGGATAGAGATTATGCCAACCCTACTGTAGATGAACTTCATTGTAGTATTCAAAAATCTGATGTAGTGGCTAATTCATTTGAACTTAAACTCACTATTATCCAAAATTCAAATTGTATCAAATAATCGGTTTGGGGGAGCACCAACTGAAGATCCAAATTTACATCTTATCAATTTCTAGAATTTTGTGCTACATTTAAATATGATGGTGTATTAGATGATGTTATAATACTTAGACTTTTTCCTTTCTCACTGAGAGACAAGGCTAATAAATGGTTACATTAGTTAGCACCTAGATCTATTATAACTTGGGGTAATTTAGCATAGAAACTCCTTGGTAAATATTTTCCACCATAAAAAACTGTGAAGTTTAGAAATGACATTACATTTTTGTTTTCAGTTTGAAGGGGAATCTATTTATGAAGCATGAGAACGATTTAAAGAATTACTGAGAAAGTGTCAACACCATGTTATACCAGATTGGTTAATAATTCAAACTTTTTAAAATGGATTATTTGGATCTCTTAGATCTATTATCGATGCTACTGCTGGTGGTTCATTGATGTCAAAACAATTTCACGGCGCTTATGTTTTAATTGAAGAGATCGCTACTAATAATTTTTATGGCCTTCTAAAAGGGTAATTCCTAAGAAAGTAGCCAATATTCATGAATTTGATGCTTTTATAATGTTAGTGAATAAAATTGTTGCAATTTCAAGGAATTTATACCAATTTTGAATGAATTTTTCTCAACCAAT
>NW_018241852.1:0-754 GCF_001263595.1 Phalaenopsis equestris
CTTGTTGCTAAGTTGTTTGATCGTCTTTGTATGATTGATGAATTGGAGTTAAAACCAACTTCTGAAGAATATGACAATATTCAAGATGGTCATTATCGTTTAAGCCGTGTTGATGTTAATGAGCATTTTTACTTTCCCTCTGCCATGCTCGCTCGTAGCTGGCTACGTGCGGCAGGGCGCTCCGCATATAAGGGGTGCGGGATTGTTTAAAGAGGGAACATTGTATTTCACACCTGAATCCAGGCGTTTTGTTCCTAAAATCTATTACAAGTTTGATGAAATTAATTCTAAAGATAAAAAACACCGTTTACCTGATGAATTGCTACAGATACCTGAATTGGTTGAATACGCTGAAAAGTCCTTACGCTTTGAAATTAAAATACTTTCCACTCAATTGAATGAATGGCAACTTCACTTAGGTTGTAACTGGACTCCAGATATAGCTACAATGCTTTTAAATGATCATTTCATCAGTAAATTGCAGTTGAGTGAAAACATGCCACTAGCTAATGACATTCGTGATTCTTTGCCAAGAAACCTAAGAATGATTTATACAGCTTGGTCTAATGGTGAAGACTTACGTCAATTGTATTCAAAAACTGCCTTTTATCGTTGGCGCACAAAAATGCTTGAGTATGGCATCGACATTTCTATTGTTAAGGATGTTGATGAACCACAATCAAACGTTGTGCCTATGATCAGATATTTAGAAGCAGTTCCAATGGGTGTACCTGATTGGGCCGCTAAAAAGAGA
>NW_018241853.1:0-418 GCF_001263595.1 Phalaenopsis equestris
TTTCTCTTTCTCTTCGGCTTCTATGATTTAAAGAGGAACAGTGTAGAACCAGCGCAGACTTTGGTTCCAGAGAGTCCTTTTTATTTATTTATTTTTAATTATTTTTTCAAAATTAGCCGACTAACGGTCAAGAGCGAGGTGTGTGTTTTTTTTTATTTTTATTTAGGGGCAATTTGTCAAATTACATAGAGACCACTTAATTTTCACATATTTACATATATAATACCTAAGCTTAAGTTTCTGGATGCAAATACAAGGAATTGGGCGATATTAGGACCGTAAAAAAATTTCATTTGTAAATAGCTCATGTTCGGCTTGTTAAGTAGTTCGTGCTCGATTTTTTGTGAATACGAATAAACTTTTTTTTTAGTGTTCGGCTCATCGTCGCTTGACATATTATTTTTATATTTATTTATTT
>NW_018241854.1:0-241 GCF_001263595.1 Phalaenopsis equestris
ACAATCTCTCAAAGAATTCCTCACATTTTTTACACACTATTGAAACCTTTCTAAAATCCAGGAACTCTCTCTCTCTCTCTGATTTCGGTTCAAAATAGTCTTTTAAAGTTGTGGATGAACTTTTTCAAGAGTTGCCTAAGCATCCCTTCAAAATTTGGCCTTATCCAAAGCCTAATTAGGCATAACTACCGAGCTTGCCATCGGCAGCCTCGAGGGCACCGTCGACGGACCTTCTTAATGA
>NW_018241855.1:0-4273 GCF_001263595.1 Phalaenopsis equestris
CTTAGCATGCAGTTTAACTTACCAACACCAATAGAGACTACAACAACTACATTTCCAGTTATTTTTTCTATAACCTAACAGACCACCATCTCTAGCCCACGCATATAAATTGCAGTTCAATGGTCATGCACATACATATGAAAATCTAGGACACGACATGAAATCATTTTGTATTTTTCTGACCTGATCTCGGTCCATGTGTTTTTCCTATACTTATCTCACTATAATCCCAATAATCTTTGCTCTAACGCACCATTTCACTCTCTAAGGAGTTAATGAGGTCTTTGTAATTCCCAATAAATAAAAGATAATCTTTCATCCACAATTTCCCTCTTATTTTATCCCTCTAAACTTCCTTAGGCTTGGCTCAAATCTGCGGTGAGTTATAACCCTACAAATACATTGGATTAAATCATCCAGCAGCGAACAAATGCAATTTTCTTCCATTGAAATTTCTCTGTCCAAACCCTGTGATTATTAAACAATATATATTAAATCATCATTGTGACTCACTATCATCCCTCACAAAAATATAATCTTACTTTTAGTCAACCAAACAAGATAGAAAAAAAAAGTTCTTGCAGAATTTTTCCTCAATCAATGAAATTAGGCAAAGCAAGTTTCAACCTTCCACGTTTTCATTCCTTCCCCCTAATCCCTCCAAGCTGAACAAAACTTTAAAAGCCCTAAGAGAAAAATGATTGATGAAATCAAAGAGAAACTTATCCTCGAACACCTTAACAACTTTCCCTCACTTATATCACCCAAAGTAACACCAAACGCCAGCCTCCTCTTCAAACAAAACCAAGCGCAAGAGAATACATATTGCAGAAGCTTTGCTAATAGATCAGAAAAACCTAAGCAACAACAGAATAACATGCAAAAAAATCAGAACTAGAAACGAGAAAAGGGCCCTGGTCTTGTGTATATCCATCCATTCATCACCTGTGAAGAGAGCGGGAGAAGATGAGCAGCAACGAGCGTTCAAAGAAGAAGGGTGGAGACGAGCGGGAGACGAAGGCGGGTTTGGGGAAGAGACGAAGGCGTGACAAGGATGAGTGGCGCTTTTGCTTTTGCAAGATTTGTGATTGAGAGAGGCAGCGATAGCTTTGGCGTTGCAGAATGAGAGGAAAGGAGAAGACAAGAGGCACATTATATGAACGTGTTCGGTTCAAAATCTTTGACTGGGACCTGTCGGTATGGGCCGACGGCCTTTTGGCAGACGGTGAGCACGGGACTTTTTCGTTTTTCTAGAGAGAAATTTACGCGCAGCCCTCTAATTTCGTAAGTATTTACACTTTTTTGTGTCAAACTTCTAACTTTAACGTTTACATATAGGCTATTAGAAAAATGTATTTCAAATTTTTTTGTTAATTAAAATTATGATATTTTTAGTGTGATATGAAAATTTTCAATGTTATAAATATAAAGTATATTTATCTATTATTACATTGTGCATTATTTCAAATAGGCTAAATGCTATGATTTTTTCCTTTTCAGGGTTTTTACATAAAAAATGAGATGTTACTTTCTGCTTCTGATTTATATATGTGTTGGATCTTGGACCAGAATTAAGACACTTAATTTATTATTTTAACTTTGTCAATCTTTAAGCATGCATCAGTTTGGGAAATGAAGTTTCGTTGGGTATATTTTTGAAGTCTCGCACGTCAAGCATCTGATTCGTTTTTTAATGATATACAACACCTAACTGGTAAAGTAACCTCTTTTACATCTTTTGAAAATTATTTATGAATATTCTTCGATGTGAGAGGCAACATTCATTGTAGTCTTAAAAGGTCATTCACGTCAATATCCGGAGCATGATTGTAGTGTAGTGGTCTTTCCACATCTCATTCAAACAACAAGTTTATAAGAGTTGGTTCCAGGCCAGGGGCTCCCCATTACAGTCACAAAAGGTTGTTTACATTAATATCCTGGACACAAATTATTGGGGTCTTCATCTCGCTTTTTATCAAGTCTAAATGAATCAACTCCATATTAGGGGCAATTTTCACTACAACTTCAAGAGAACAATCATGTTGTGATCAGCCACTGATCTGAGTTACCTAGCTCGAAAGTGCTCTCTCAGTGCCTCCTCATCACAGGGGCAATTTTCACTACAACTTCAAGAGAACGATCATGTCGTGATCAACCACTGATCTGAGTTATCTAGCTCGAAAGTGCTCTCTCAGTGCCTCCTCATCATATAAGAGCTTCTGCTCAATCGAATCAGGAAGTTGATATCTTAAATATTTGATACATGGGTTGCTTTACAGGCTCGTATGAAAATACCCCTCATTGGGGGATAATAAATTCAAGGGAATAAATTAACAAGTTACTCAACGTCATTTTTGAGTATGGATGCAACAATAATTCCAAAAAAAAAAGTACGGTCTATTTCGATATGAACCTTAGTCTGGAGTAATAAAGTGCATATTTGACACCTCATTTAAGGCTTAGTCGATCCCGGGGAACTCAATTCGACACCTTCCATAACAAATTATAGTCATCAAGTTGAAGCTTCAACTAACAACCTTAGATAGGACAAAATCTTTTGGTGGATTCCCTTCAAATTTGTTCATGACGGGTTAACTTTGTTGAACATATCCAATTATATAACATAAGATGAGTCTTACATCTTTTGTGGGTTCTCACCGACTTCTTCCATTATAGGCTATAGTTGTTGAGCAGATGTGCCCTGAATAAATAACCCATAAAAGGTCAAACATTCTAATGGCATACATGATCTCCACCTATACCTCTCGAAAACATGCTCATGAGGCAGCTTCAATGGAAAGCTAGTAATGGATATATTCCTCATTAGAAAATTTTTATGAGGGTAAATGACAGACAAGGTCTCTTTCGTACCCCTAGAAGATGAGTTCATTAAAGAAGTCTCAATGAGAGACTCATAGTGGGAAGGGTCCTCACTAGAAAGACTCTATGAGAGAAAGTAGTTGACAGAGTCTTCACTAAAAAAACTCAAAAGGCTATGAGCCTTAGAAAGTACAGGTACATTAAAATCTCGTAAGTTCAGAAGCCACAAAAGGTACATATTCACCTATAAATCTGAGAAAACGATAAGTCTTAAAAGGTACATATTCACCTAAAAATCTTAGAAGGCTACAAGCCTCAAAAGGTGTAAATTCACCTAAAAATCTCTGAAGGCATGAGCCTCAAAAGATATATATTTTTTCTTTATACAAAGCATATGTGCTAACCTTAATTGCAGGCTTCTACATATTAGAGAAGTCAAATAATCTCAGAGGGTTATAAGCCTCACAAGAGTCTATTGCTATTATGCTCCTATTGTGGAGATGGGGCTATGACAACTCTATAAGCCTCACAAGTCACAAGAGTCTATTGCTAATATGCTCCTATTGTGGAGATGGGGCTATGACAACTCAAAAGTTGGGCAATAGCACCCTGGAAGCCAGACAACATTAACCTAGAAATTAGGTGAAAGCAAACTTAATAATAAAGTTAAAATTTTTATGATATCACGTAGAAGAAAGATGTATAAACAAACAAAGAAACTATCACTGTGTACAAATCCCAAATAAAGTAGATCAAGAGTTGCATGAACCAACACGATGACACACTATCATAAAAGTGCTAAGGAAAAGACACAAACACAGACTTACTAACATAAAAGTGTTAATCCACTACAACAGCTACTCAGAACTTGGAGTGCATTCCTACAAGTCTATTATTGATTATTTTTAAGAAACTTAGAGTTATCAACTTATATAATTATAAATCTTCGTATTATTCCCTTTTTTAAAAAATATCGCTCTCGGATCATAGAAATGACCCGAAAATGAGAGGAATAAAAAAAATGATATACAATAAAAATAAGAAAATAAAATTTAAAAAAACATTGAAGGCTTATGTACAGTAATTCTCATGTGATATGTCGAGAGTATATGTTCAAAAAAAATTAGATCGAAATACCTCAAAACACGATATCCACGAGAAGAATCCCTATATATGACACCCATAACTAGAGAACCAAAAAGAACATTTTTCGTTATGAGGTCAAGAACACTCCCAAAGGAACGTATCTCTTTCCTCTCATTCTCTTGATAAAAGGAGTCTTGCTTACATTATCATGATAACTAGTGAATCAGTCAACAAAAGGATGGTTATTTTGACAAAGAGCATCTTGCCATCTCAAAAACCTATACCGAGTCACATGGCAGAGGGTGAATCCCTCGTATCCACAAATGGACGGAGGCACATCGGAGAGCGAGGCCTAGGAAATAACCAG
>NW_018241856.1:0-206 GCF_001263595.1 Phalaenopsis equestris
GGGAAAACGATGGGAAGCACAACAACATTTGGAGCCTACCAGGCAAAGATGGTACAAGCCCATGAAAAAATGGTCCGACCAAGGACATTCAAAATTAGTGGCCTCGTACTTGTGCTCAAAAAACCTATTCTTGCTCGCCGCAAAATAGGTGGGAAGTTTGAGCCAATTTAAGAGGGACCATTTATCGTTGAGAAAGTTTATACAGG
>NW_018241857.1:0-1085 GCF_001263595.1 Phalaenopsis equestris
TTTCAACATATAAAATATTTTATTTTTATTAAAACTCTTAAAAATTCAAACAATTTTAATAAATCACAAAACTTAAAAAAACCATGAAATTTTGGCCAAATAATTTTCTGGTCTAGGACTAGCTCACATAAAAATTTCAAGTGATTAGGAGTTGTCTTGATCATCTTTTGGAATTTTCCTTGAAAATGCACATTTTTGCATGAAAATAATTATATAAATCAAATTAAATTTTGAAAATGAAAATCCACATTTTCTCCTCTAATGTCTTAATTGACTTATCAGTAAGGTTACATAAAAATTTCAAAGTCATTTGACTTAAATTAAATGACTTTGAAATTTGACAAATTATGAAAGTTTGGACCCTTATAGGCAAAATTGTAATTTTGGATATTTTGGCCTTAATGAACAATTAGGCTTAATCAAAATGGGAAATGGGTAATTTATAATCTTAATTAATAGAATCACACTTCACTTTGCCAAATTACAAGATAAAAGAATAATTCCTATAATTATCAAAATTTTGCAAACTTCATTAGCATAAAATGACTTTTGAATTTAGGGGTATAACTTTGGAAATCAATGATTTCACACCCTTTTTTGATAATCAAAATGATGTTTAAGTGATCTTGATAATGATCACTTAAAGTTTTAAATCTTTTCAAAATAAATACACACACTGAATACATTCACTTAGGTCTTAAGGACTTAGTGGTGAACTTAAGTTGAAATCCACTTGTTAAAAGAGGATTAGAAAAATCAACACAATCAAACTCTTTTAAAACATCGCAAGTCCAATTAGGACTAAAATTTGGCTAAGTGTTCTTAATAACACTAATTTGTCTCCTAAAGGGTCTTCACCCACATAATTTTCAAATTCAAAGGTAAATGACATTTACCTTATTCTTGGGAATAATCAAGACATCAATGTTCACTGAGCATCAGGTTGTTCCTAGGATGAATTATTAAACAACGTAATAAAGTTTAAATGGAGCCAAGGCCTTTTACCAGACATTAAGAAGGTTGCATGGACCTGCTCCTTACTCTTAACCAGGTGAATACCTTAGGGGTCTACTAAACTTAATATG
>NW_018241858.1:0-2424 GCF_001263595.1 Phalaenopsis equestris
ACATGATCCCCATGCTTAACGTATCTTAACTCCTCATCACATATTTGACTCTCATTACCTTCATTACCATGTTAATCAATTGTGCTCACATTTGTCTTAT
Organism: Phalaenopsis equestris; assembly: GCF_001263595.1. Taxonomy (NCBI): domain Eukaryota; kingdom Viridiplantae; phylum Streptophyta; class Magnoliopsida; order Asparagales; family Orchidaceae; genus Phalaenopsis; species Phalaenopsis equestris. The sequence goes on from NW_018241858.1 coordinate 101, forward strand.
TTCGATAACATCATAAAAATTTATCCTTACATCTTCTTCGTTAAACCCCCTTCCCCTCCACAAACTCACCTCCCCACAAATTGTTGCATAGACAATGTTATTGATTTTTCTATGAAGGATGGCATTTAATGATACTTCCTTCATCCTTGTTACAGTTAGCATCCAAAGATTTAAAATTAATCATAAGAATAAAACCTATTTGGGTATTTATGTTTTTGCTCTAAGTAAGTAAATTCAGTGTATTTGTTCAAAAGATACCTTAATCCTTCATTACACTTGATAGACATTTGGTCAAGGAATTTTTTTGTTTGCATAAGCTCAAACAAAATGTTGACAACAAAATTGATGTTTATATGTTTTTTTTTTTTTAAATTTAAAAAGCTACATATTATTTTTCCTACTTAGTATTCTTGGTTGTCAAAATTTTAATGTCGTCATAAAGTTACTTTATCCCTTGATTGAGCTGCCAGAAACTCTTAATGACTTGTTTCCATCCTCGAAAGTGGCATAAGTTTAAGTGATAAGTTTAGCCCTTAGCAAAGCATCACCAAATTATAGCCAATTTTGTGATTATAAAACTCCTCCACCTAATTTAATGAATGTAGTTTCTCCTCATAAAAAAAGCTTTAACTTTTATGAATGTAATTGATGACTTACTTGTCCTAGTTTTTGGAATAATTGATGATAATCGTATTCACTTCTATCCCTTATTTGCCTATTAATTATCACCTTTTCAATTATGATCCCCTATCAAGTGTAAGGAAAACTTTTTTTGGGTTGTGACAATATATTTATATTACCTAGCTAACCTTAGTAAGCTATCCTCATAAAGAGAGAAGGATTTAATGGATTAAAGGTGCTTGGTTTAAAATTGCTCATCATAAAGTCACTCCATATAATTTCATGCACTTGACTTTAAATCCTTAACTCCTTGTTGAGATAATTAAAATCAAGTTATTGAAGGTTAAGTTGAGTTCCTATATACATGAAAATACTCTAAACTACCCTTTGACCCTAGATACTTAGATCTTTTATCTGGTCTTTTTGAGCACTTTGCACTTCTCTTTTCAAAATTCATTGAATAACTCTTTCTTTGGTTCATAAAGTGTACATTCGGTATGAGGCTCATATTAAAATAAGATATTATCTTTAATGAAAAAAAATATATAATTAAATTCACCAATTGAAATTTAAAATACAAATAAAATTGAAATCCAAAGTATGAGGCTCATATTAAAACAAGATATTATCTTTAATGAAAAAAATATATATATAATTAAATTCACCTATTGAAATTTAAAATACAAATAAAATTGAAATCCAACAAAATCAAATTTAATAAATTCATAGAATGAAATCACAAATTAAATTCCAAGATAAAATCAAAGTAAACATTTAATAAAATCACAAAATTGAAATCTCAAAATATATAATAATAATAATTTAAAATATAAGGTAAAATCAAAATTAAAATCAAAATCACTAAAATCATTAAAGTCAAACTAAAGCAAAAATTAAAATCAAATAAAAAATAATTTCACCAAAATTACAAACCAAAATCAACACCAAAGTAACCAAAATCCTAAAAAATCCAAAATTATAATTCCAACACTAATTAAAGAAAACATAAAAATAAATTCAAAATGAGATAAAATTACAAAATGTCAAATAACAAATTTCAATAAAAAGTCAAAAGAAATGTATAACAAAATCTCCACGCACTCTCTCTCACTTCACATAATGTTCACACTACATTTCAAATCAAACCCAATCAATCCCAATCAAGCCCACTACATGAAGTATCTCATCCTTTCAACCATCCTAACCAAGCCATCCCATTAGCCAAATTTCAAGTCCATCCACACCCAATTCAAAATTAATTCAAACACACTTTAAGCAAATTTAACCCATTCCAAAACCAAACCACCTCAAACCCAAACTCAAACTTCAACCTTATCTAAACCCAAATGAAACCAAAATAATTTCAACCCACTCTAAAATCAACCACAATTCAAACCAAATTGAGTTAAAAGATAAGCTCCACCTCAAGCCAAATGCAAGCCAACTCAAAGCCAAATTTAAATGAAACCAAACTAAATTCAAATGAAACAAAATTAAGCTAAATCCAAATGAAACCAAAGCTACTTCAAACCAAGCCAAATTCAACCCAATTTGAAGCTATTCTTGAAACTTCCAAGCCAAAGCCAAGCTCATCACAAGCCACTAAGCTACCTCAACAACTTTGTCAAGCATGGCCAAACCAAGCACCACATGTGATTATCCTCCCATTGGCTTCCCCCATAACCACCAAAACAAAGTACTAC